>NW_028327177.1:99950459-100253459 GCF_987537825.1 Furipterus horrens | reverse complement strand
AAGTGCTCGTAAATCCACTAGTTATTAGCACACTGTGCTCCATTTAAAAGGCGATTTTTGAATTGCAAATATGGCAGAAGACTACAATTACAACCTTTCAATAATTGCAAGTCACAGAAGAGACATTTAGTAAAAAATCAGAGGGCAATAGAAGACTATCACCTGCTTAACTATGCTTCCATTGACTCCATCAAGTTGTTTGCCTGGCAATATCTGGGCTCAATGAAAAAGTTGAGGAAAAACTCATCCCCATCCCCCATCCCCATCTAAATATTGTTAATTACAAAGCTTCATTTTGAAAGACATGTGGCACTTTGGCAGAAAGAATCTGCTTGACTACTACTAATTATAGTTAATATTTAATCATACAAGGTCTATCCAGAAAAGTCCAGCCATTGTTAATACAACGAGAATGTTTGTGCAACATCAATGTAACCTGGCAGCCAAGGGGAGTGGACTGGAATGCACATGCATAAACAATGACGACTTCACTGTACTAGTCAGTGGGGGCAGTGGATGCCGTAGAGTGAGCATGTGTACTGTGTTCCCTTGACTGAGCGAGTACAGCAATGAATCTGCATCAAATTTTGAGTTATGCTTGAACATTCCTCTATGAAAACTATTCAGATGGTTCAGAAGGCTGCAGCTATAGGCAACTGGCGATTGGCAGCTTCATCATGACAATGTGCCCTCTCATGCATCAAGTCTCCTGTTGAGTTTTTTAGCAAAACATCAAATCACTCAGGTGACTCAGCCCCACTATAGTCCAGATTTGGCGCCCTGCAAATTTTGGCTTTTCACAGAAATAAAATCACCTTTGAAAAGGAAGAGATTTCAGACCACAGATGAGATTCAGGAAAATATGACAGAGCAGCTGATAGTGATTGGGAGAACTGTATGAGGTCCCAAGGTGCCTACTTTGAAGGGGACTGAGGCATCATTGTTCTATGTACAAATTTCTGGTATCCTGTATCTTCTTCAATAAATGTCTCTATTTTTTATATTACATGGTTGGACAACTTCTGGACAGACCTCATATTTATCATTTACTATTAATAATTATTTTCATATTCAAATACTCACATAGGCTTTGCTTCCTCATATGCCATGATGCATTAATGAAATATCAGTGTGATTACACTGTGCAAGTTATGATATGATATTCCTGTGAAACCAGCCCCAAATAGTAAGCTATGATAGGAAAATTGTGGGGCTTCATTTTGTCTATATTAACAATTGGAATTACATTTTTTTTTTTTTTTACCTGAGGAGGGGGGCAGTATTGGGTAACCAGCTGAGGAAATTTTAACTGATTTTTTGGCAAAATGCCCAGTTAATGCCAGAATTATGCAAAGCATTTAGGAAAGGCAAAGGGGTGAGGCAACAAGATCAATGCAGAATGTATTAAATTAAAATGAAGATCTATCTATTACCTATCAGCAGGGTAAAAACAAAAGAGCAAAACAAAGAAAATAAATTAATTGATATAACTGTGAATGTTATGTCTGAATTTAGATTTTAAAAAATTGTGTGTATGAGTACAAGTTGGATTTTTGACCTAGTGATTCCATACTCAGAAATGTATTCTAAGAGTATAACTTGAAGAAGTCACAGAGATCTATGTGAATTGTATTAATTGGAAAATTATTGGTAAAAAGAAAAACTTCCAAACAATCTAAGTGTCTAATAATAGAGGATTATTTAAATAAGTGATCCCATATGTTGAAATATGTAGCAATTTGTAAATTATCCAAATAAAGAATATTAGATCATATGGGAAATAGTCATATCTTAGGTGAAAATGTAAGATAAGTTATATGAACAATATATCTTAATACCATTAAATAATGTGTGCACAAAACATCAGTATTTGTAAATAGACATGTGTATATAAATATGTATGTGTAAATAAGTGGAAACGTATAAGTGAAAAAGATAATTATCTCAAAATTCTGGAAGTATATGTATGTTTATTTTTTCTTACCTTTTTTTTCTGTATTTTATCATTTTCTATGTTAATTTAACTACTATATATTTTTGAACAATTCTATTTTTTTAATTCGTTTTTACATATATAGTGGTCAAGCTTTTACTTAACACCATGAAATTTATAGGCCGTTTTTGAGACCCTGGTGATGTTTACAAGGCTAAAACAAGTTATAAGTCTATTTTGGCCCAACAATTCCATATAAGATGACCAAGCATCTGGGTGAATACACTGCACAAATGATGTCTGCTGCAACACTATTTAAAACAAGAGAAACATGGAATGAACATTACATCTACCATTTTATGAAATGAATTGTGACACATCCATTGCATATAGTTCTGCAGCTATTAATATGGTGATGTTCAGGGAATGAAAAACTCAGCCCTAGAGGGACTTTCTTACAGACTCTTTATGAGAAGCAGACAATGCTGATGACTAAGTTCATTGAATAACATCTGCCTGGTGTAAAGGAAGCAACTGAAATTCCACTTCCACCAGGGTGTCCAAGAGAAGCTGCAAAATGTCCAGAATTTTCAAATGCTGTGCACATCTATATTTTTATTTTTGAAATAAGCATATGTATGTATTGTGATATAAGAAGTATACTTAATAGAAATGTAATTTTTCAGTGTGAGTGTGTGTGTGTGTGTGTCTCTGTGTGTGTGTGTCTGTGTATGTGTGTGTATGTGTATGTGTGTGGTTGCACTCTGTCTCAGATGGACCACGTTAGGAGCACTAGCTCTAGTTCATAACACTATCTTTTTTTGGAGTAATTTTAGAAAACAAAAGAAAGTTCAAACATTGGTAAACAAGATGGTGAAGGGCCTATACATACTTTCACAAGATTAATAGGAAAAAAATACTAAAAGTTTTTCCTATGAAAAGGAGATTTCAGGGGAAGGAAGATGGTGGACGAGTGAGGGGAGGCTGTGCTTTCGGGCTCCCGAGACCCGTCTGCAGTTTGGGCTAATTGCAGACAGAACATCTCAGTGAGCAGCTGGACACTGGCAGGAGCCGAACCTTGGCACTGCTGGATTAGAGAAAAACCATCTGGGAACAACCTGTTTAGTGAGGATAGCAGAGGAAAAAGGGATGAGCCAGGGTTCCTGACTGGGGTGGCTGCCTGAGCTGTGGCTGGAAGTACACAAAGACGTTTTGGTGACCACAGGCTTCCCCAGAGAGGAATCAGGAGGAAAGCGGATCTCTGCCCGCTGGCAGAGCCAGGAGAGGGCCAGGTGGCATTGGCGCTGAAGGACAGGAGACAGCGTGCTGCCGGGCAAGTGAGAACATGATTTTCCTTTATATTTTTCTTTTGTGAACTTCAGAGAGGGGAGGAAAGTTTGGGGGTGGTAGGACATTCTTGAGGAGCACAGGCACAGAAGTGCGCTCGCCCACTCCCCAACCCTCCCCTTGGGTCACTAGGGTGCGCACAGGGAAGTGCCCTCACTCACTGGCCCAGGTGCGCGGGGCCGCGAGTCCAGGTGCCCCTCGGACACACCCCAACAGACATAAAATTAGTGCCCCAACAGGCGCAGGGAGGGCCTACTGGACACGCAGAAGACCATGCGCAGACACCCCTGACCAGGTCCAGTGGGCACCAGGCCGGAGAGCAGACCACTTGCTCAGGCTCTGCTTGTGCCCGCCCAGGCGGTGCGGGAACAGTGGGCGGCTGTGACTCACAGACACTCACTTCCACTGTGCATAAGTGTCCGGACCCCGCCCTAAGAGGCGACAGACCAACTCCTGGAGCCCGGCTAGGCAGGACTGAGGCTAGCTCTTGGGCTGCCTAGCATGTGCACGAGTGTGCTAGCTCAAAACCACCTCACAGGCTTCAAGAGGCACAGATCTCTCACTTCCACTGTGCCCAAGTGTCTGGGGCCCCGCCCTAAGAGGCGAGAGACCAACTCCCGGAACGCCGCTTGGCAGGTAAGCTCTCTGGCAGCCTTGCGCTCGCAGGGGTGTGCATGCAAATGCACCTCAGCTAGCTCCAACAGGCACCAAAGGAACGCTCCTTGCTGGCCGCTGTGGGCGCACACCGCTGCAGCAAAGAACAGGAACCTCTGACCCGCCTCATTAGACCAGCTGTGGATGCAGAAAAAGAAGACGACACACAAAGTCTGAACTGAGTAAAAACATTACTTTTTCTTTTTTTCCTTAAAGGGAAAAAACAAAAACTATATCTCTAATCTGTTTCATACAATCTCTCTCTCTCATCTTTTCTCTTTAATTGTTGTTTATTTGTTTGTGTGTCTAGTTTAGCCGCTTTTCACTCTAAATTAATAGAATATAACTACTATATAAAACCAATACTATACAATCCCACTTTCTTACCATATTCTGCATTCTTCCCTCCCTTTCTTCTATTGTTATTAACATACAATGTAAATATTACCTACTGTCTTGCATAGTCTCAACTATTATTAATCTATCACTCCTTTTCTCAAAAATCATATTTTTCTTCCCTAAAAACAACTCTTATCTGTTCTTCCTATAGTATAAAAGCTCTAATCTCTCTACATTTATATTAATACTGGCTCCTTGGCTGACAGTAGTGGGATAGAGCATGGGGCATATTTTTGAGGGTGTGGATCACCTGCCTGGGCTGTGTGTGTATGTTTTTTACAGCATCTCCACAAAAGAACTCAAGACAAAGTGGACTGAGTGACTCACAATCAACTAGCCAGAAGGAAGATCCTACCAAAGAGCATCTGAAATATAATCAGACAGCATAAACAAATGACATAAAGGGTACCCCAAGGACATCAGGCTCAGGAGATCAAAGAGATTGCACCACTGAAACCCCCAGATCTTCTACAAAGAATCTCATACCTCAAAGGTGGGAAGTCAAAGCAGACAAATCCAAACAACAAAAACAAACAAGAAGAATCCAACATGGTAAGATGCAGAAACAACCTCTCAATGAAAAGAAAAGAGGAATCCCCAGAAAGAGAGGTAGATGGAATAGACATAGCCCAAATGCCAGACACGGAATTCAAAACAATGGTGGTGAAGAAGCTCAATATACTCGACAACCTTAAAAACAACTATGACAACCTCCAAGGAAGTTACCAACAGCTCCAAGAAAATTACAGGGAACTTGCAGAGAACTACACCAGCATAAAAAAAGACATAGAAACTATTAACAAGAACCAGGAAGAAATGAAGAACTCAATCTCTGAACTGAAAAACACAGTAGAATCAGTCAAAAGCAGACTAAGTGAAGCAGAGGATCGGATTAGTGAGTTAGAAGATAATGTAGAGAAAAATTCCCAGACAATAAAGCAAAATGAAAAAAGATTGAAAAAGTATGAAGAAGAAGTAAGAGAATTACAGGATAGCATAAGGAAAACAATATCAGAATCATTGGAATTAAAGAGAGATCAGAAGAACAAGAAATAGAAAAACTGATAGGAGAAATAGTGACAGAAAATTTTCCCAATCTGATGAGAGAAAAGGTTATACAAATTCAGGAAGCACAGAGAGTTCCAATAAAGAGGAACCCCCAAAAACCCACTCCAAGGCACATCATAATTAAAATGGCAACATTCAAAGACAAAGATAGAATCCTGGAAGTAGCAAGAGAAAAATAGCAAATAATATACAAGGGAGCTCTGATAAGGCTATCGACTAATTCCTCAACAGAAACACTACAAGCCAGAAGGGAATGATCAAAAATATTTCAAGCAATAAAATACCAAGGCCTACAACCAAGAATACTCTACCCAGCAAGGCTCTCATTCAAAATGGAAGGTGAAATAAGGAGTTTCTCAGACAAAGGAAGACTGAAAGAATACATCTCCACCAAACCAGCATTGCAAGAGATGCTAAAGAGAATGTTCTAAGAAAAAAGAAGAAAAAAAAAAAAAAAAGAGGAGAGGAACAGGGGTACGAAAGGAAGTGAATAAATACACGTCAATAATAACCTTAAATATAAATGGATTAAATGTTCCAATTAAAAGGCATAGGGTAACAGACTGGATAAGAGAACAAGACCCACATATTTGCTGTCTACAAGAAACACACCTCAAAACAAAAGATTTACATAGACTGAAAGTAAAGGGATATAAAAAAATATTCCAAGTAAACAGACCTGAAAAAAAAAAAAAGCCAGGGTAGCAGTCCTCATATCAGACAAAACAAATTTCAAAGCAAGGGCAGTAAAAAGAGACAAAGAAAGACATTTCATAATACTTGAAGGAACAATCCATCAAAAAGATATAACACTGATAAACATATATGTACCCAACATAGGAGCACCCAAATACATAAAGAAAATACTAGAAGACCACAAGAAGGATATTAACAACAACACACTCATAGTAGGGGACTTCAACACTCTTTATCAACAATAGACAGATCATCGAAGCAAAGAAACACCAAGTATATACAGGCATTGAACCACACACTAAACCACATGGAGTTAACTGATATATATAGAACTTTTCACCCCATAGAAGCAAAATATACATTCTTTTCAAATGCACATAGGACATTTTCAAAGATAGACCACATGATAGGACACAAAACAAGCCTCAACAAATTCAAGAAAATTGAAATCATATCAAGCATCTTTTCAGATCACAATGCCTTGAAACTAAAAATCAACCTCAGAGAAAAAAAATCAAAGACACCCAAACTCATGTAGATTGAATAACATGCTATTAAATAATGAATGGAGTAACAATGACATCAAAAAAGAAATCAAGAAATTTATAGAAACTAATGATAATGAGCACACAACAGCCCAAAACCTGTGGGACACAGCAATAGCAGTCCTGAGAGGGAAGTTCATAGCAATACAGGCATATCTGAAAAGGATAGAAGAATCTCAAATAAAAAATCTAACCATAAAGCTACAAGAACTAGAACAACAACAACAAACAATGCCTAGGACAAGAAGAAGGAAGGAAATCATCAAGATCAAAGCACAATTAAATGACATAGAGACTAAACAAAAAATCCAAAAGATCAACGAAACTAGGAGCTGGTTCTTCCAAAAAAATAAACAAAATCGACAAGCCTCTAGCCAGGCTCATCAAGAAAAAAAGAGAGAAGACACAAATAAACAAAATCAGAAATGAAAGAGGAGAAATCACGACTGATACCACAGAAATACAAACGATTGTAAGAAATTACTACAAACAACTATATGGCAAGAAATTTGACAACCTAGAAGAAATGGACAAATTTCTAGAAACACATAACCTTCCAAAACTGAATCAAGAAGAAGTAGAAAGTCTCACCAGACCAATAACAAAGAAGGAGATTAAAACAGTAATCAAAAATCTCCCTGCACACAAAAGCCCTGGACCGGATGGCTTCACAGGTGAATTTTACAAAACATTTAGGAAAGAACTAACTCCTACCCTCCTCAAACTATTCCAAAAAATCCAAGAAGAGGGAAAAATCCTAAACTCTTTCTATGAAGCCAGTATTCCCCTAATTCCAAAACCAGGTCAAGACACAACAAAGAAAGAAATCTATAGGCCAATATCACTCATGAACATAGATGCTAAAATACTCAATAAAATATTGGCAAACAGGATCCAGCAATATATCAAAAAGATTATACACCACGATCAAGTGGGATTCATTCCAGGGATGCAAGGATGGTTTAGTATTCACAAATCAATAAATATAATACATCACCTAAACAAAATGAAAGACAAAAATCACATGATCATATGGAGGTTTTCATATCATGAGCCTAGAACCCCTTCTACAAATTAGTATGTAGATGATATAGTTTTAATGCTAACATACTATAAGTTCCTTTAATTAGTGTCTTGCAGACTCCCAAAGTGTTTTTATATATATGAATGGCTGCCACTTAAAAAGAAAAATAAATCCACATTGCTACTCATCCTCATAGAATTGCCCATGTAAGAAGCAGAATTACCCTGTCAGATCATTCACCTATGTGATAGTTTAACCACAGTATTTTAAAATATTTAGTAGTTCTTAATCTTCACTGTGTATTGGAATAACCTTCCATATTAGAGTTTTCCAGAGAAAGAGAAATAATAGGATACACACACATACACACACACACACACACACACACACACACATAAAGGAATACATGTAATTTCTGTGATATATGTAATTAATATTAAACATATATTATATATTAAATGTAAGCTGGAGACCCAGAAAACCTAGTAATGTAGTTCTGAAAACTGGAGGGCTGATGGTATAAGCCCAGTCTGAGGACAGGAGAATATCAATGTCCCAACTTAGGGAATGAATTCTCCCTTCTCCTGCTTTTTATTCTATTCAGGCCCTCAATATATCGGATGAGGCCCACCTACATTGGGTCTTGTTAGACTTTACTTCACTTTCTGATTCAAATACTAATCTAATCTGGAAACACTCTCACAGAGCTCCTCAGGAATAATATTTAGTAAATTTACTGGGCAGCTCATGATCCAGTCAAGTTGACACAATATTAACCATCACATTCTGCAAACCTTAAAATATACCAATGTTCCCTGGCTAGTGTGGCTCAATGGATTGAGTGCTGGCCTGTGAACCAAAGGGTCACCAGTTCAATTCCCAGTCAGAGCACATGCCTGGGTTGCAGGCCAGGTCCCCAGTTGGGGGCATGCAAGAGGCAACCACACATTGATGTTTCTCTCCTCTTTCTCCCTCCCTTCTCCTTTCTCTAACAATAAATAAAATCTTTAAAATATATATACCAGTGCCTCCAACCAGCTCCTCAGAAATTCATATTTAATTGATATAGATTACTGCCTGGGCATTAAGACTTTTAAAAGCGCCCCAGGAGTTTTCAATGGATAGTCAAAGTTAATAACCATTAATATCACAGATCATCTCTATCCTGATGAGATGTCAAAATGCTTCTCACTTTATTCCAGCTGTTGATTCTCTAGCAGATGTTTGTCTACCTCTCTTAGGTCCCTGCAGCATCCCACTGTACTCCATGTAGTCAATGTGTTCAGACAGACCATTGCAAATGTGTCTCCAAATCTGATGAAAATAAATCCAATTATTTCCCCCAACCTTGTGGCAGATGGGCAGAATTTCTTTTATATTTACCACATTGTATGGTAGGCATAATTATTCCCATATAAAAGGAGAATTGAGATTCAGAGAAAGGAAGAGAGGTGCACATTGCCATGAAGCTAGCAGATTTAAAAAGTTAGAAAAAGATCAAGTTTTCTGATTCCCATTTAAATAAGTATTAGGTGTCATTATTTTATTTACTCCACAGACACTACTGTCAAGGGTGAGCAGAAAAAAAAAAAAAAAACAAATGAATGGAAATGCAGTTGATCTATCAGCAGGAACATAGCTACTAGCATCCTTCATGCAAAAGACCTGATATGTGTTCAGCCATTAGAAAGGTTTAGTCAGCTGTATTTACAGTCCCATAAGTGGGAAAAAAATCACGACAAAGGGAAATTCTATGAATTCAGGGAAAAACACATCAAATTAAATAAATAATTCACTGACAGAACAAAGGTCACAGAGTTGGCTTTGATAACAAAACATCTAAAATCAGTGTTGATGTGTTTCTGCCACCACCCGGTCTGCTAGTCCAGGTGCAGAGAAAAAAATAAAACTATTATAGATCTAGGAAAAAACTAAACCAACAATGAAAACCAACAGTGGAGATGAATTCTTAATTGGTGATTCTTTGAACGATCTTCAGAAGATTTCATTTGCTGTGTTAATGCAATGTCAAGGTCATTTTAGAAATAAAAGAACCTTTTTCTTCTTGCTCAAGATTAGGCATACATCCTCAAACTGTGTTAAATCAAGATGCTTCTAGAATCATAAAATTAAAGATCATCATTGGTTATTAAAGAACTATAGTCACTCCCTCATTTGCAGGCAAAAAAACAAATGCAGTAAATAATCGTGTGATGGGCTTGAAGTCAACATTATCTCTGTCACCGGCCAAGATGAGATTAGAATTCAGGTCTATTTCCTCTTCACTCAATTATTCAACAGCCTCTACCCATTTGAGCACAACTAATGCACTGCTGCTTGAAATCTAACCATTTCAATGGCAGTCAGAATATCATACTTCAACACCATTTCCATCATCTTTGAACAGAATTTTAGATAAGTGGCAATCATGTTCTGAGCTTCTTTCCAGATGAATTATGTGTTAACTCTATTTCAATATTGATTTGTGACATACTTTATAGCATGTTACTCTTCCCCTGGTTTCTTCTTACAGTTCTGAGCTACATGCATTCTAGAGCTCCTAAATTTTGTTATTTTCTTAAGCATATGGCTTTATCTGCCATGACTAACAATTCAACAATAGCCATTGATTATAGCTAGAAAAAAAAAGTTGATAAATTTTCAAGTGAGATTCTGTATTCATTTCCTTCATGAAAAATAGAAACCTATTTGATTTAGAATCTAAACTCTAGAAGTACACATAAGGCTTAAAGAAATATATAATTCTTATATGGAAATGTTATATATGGCTATCCCTTGTCTATTTAATCAACTTAAGCACATGATTAGTTAATCATGGCCATTAAAAACAGAAGACCTCACTTAAAAGAAACAAGTGACTATCTTAGCCAATGGAAATAAAGTGCATTTCAAGCTTATTCATGGTTGTTCATTTCTATCTTGAACTGTGGTCTGTTTCTCAGGACATCAGTATAAAAGCAAATTAGCTGTGAGGAGGAATAAGTTTAATAGAAAGGTTAAAAGCATGAGTTTGGTCACATGCACAAGTGATTCAGCCTCTCCAATGTTCCCTTTGCACGGCTATAGAAAAGGGAATCAAACATGTTACAAAAAGATATGCCTCTCCAATGTTACCTTTGCACGGCTATAGAAAAGGGAATCAAACATGTTACAAAAAGATATGCCTCTCCTTTGAACATGCTTCAGCCTTCACATGTTTGGGAGGGAATAAGAGATCAGGTATCTCCCTCACTCCCCCCCCCCCCACCATTCCTGGAAGAGGGATTGCTAATGTTATTGGATGATAACCAGAACATCTATTGATCAGTGAGTATAGTTATTGCATTGGAAAGTGAAAACACATGTCACACAGTCTGTCCCAATATCTCAGTCTATGATTTAGAGAATAAAACATGTTTGCTTAAGTTTGTCCTGTAATCTAGTCATCTGTGATTTGGAGGTAAAGGGGAAAGAGAAGGCAAAGGGTCTCAGAATTCCAAAATGAGGCAACAAGGGCTAGCTCACTATTAATGAATAATACTTTCTTCTTTTCTGGCTATTTTTCCTTGTATGCAGAGCTCTTAGCAGGAATCTTAAAACACAAACTTCAGAGCTCTGTTATTAAATAAGATCCAATATGAAACGCACACAGTGCAGAGCCTGGTACACAGTAAGTTGTCGATGGATATTAGCTAGATGGCCTTGACTCTGTACTTCAACATTTATTGTTAAATCAGTTTGTGTGGGACTGGATGTCCTGAGCCACAGAATGAAATAAATCCCTGTGTTCTCATAAATGCAAAGCTCTTTGAAATTCTAGATGGCAGACTGTGTTAACTCAGGTACGCAGAAGCTGTGTGCTGGGCATTCCCTCAGGACTCGGGTATTGACTGAATGAGCACTCAGAGTGTAAAAACCAGCTTGGTGGTAGATGGTAAACCATTGCCTGGGCACATGCTACCTCGTGTTAAGTAGAAGGCTTTCATGAAAATTGCTTTCTGAATCATTAGCTGTCATCTACCCCCACCTCTCCTCCTGCAGCCTCCCTTTCTGATTCTACCTGCAAACTTGTCATCTTGGGCTGGCTCCCAAACCAAACATATTGCGTCTTGGCAGCTTTTTTCCCACTGGGGGCTGGAATTGATCCACAGATAAGCCAAAGTAAGGATGCAGCATGGGCTAGGGCACTTGCTGAAGGAAGACTCCTCTGAGTCAAGGTGATGGATGTCTTTGAAAGGAATTTTTGTGCTGGTTAACATAAGAATGTCAGTCAGTTCCCAGAAGTTATATGCTATTATTTAAAAAACGTCTGTCATTTCAGGCTTTTCTAAAGCTTCCATCAGCTGAGAAGTATCCTTAGATCATGATCTTCCTATTGGCTAGATATATGCTGGTGATATCCTTGGGAATATATGATTCTTGAGACTATGTCTGGGTCCAATTAGGCAAAATGAAATAATATATGAATATAAGAAACACACAGAAGCCTCTTTTCAGGAATAGGTCTTGTACATATGAGCAACACATGAAAGATAACTCAACCAGGTTAGGGAACCCTAAAGGAGAAGTTGGCCCAGCTCCAAGTGATAGAAATCAAGGGTATTACAGTGATTGAAGGTAAGTGGTCATTAAGTCTGGCAACTCATGAGAGGCTACAGTAAACCAGTTTAATTTAATCTACAGGAATATTATCCTACAAAATTTGTGAAAAACGTCATCCATGTCTTTTCTTTTTTCTTTGATTTGAGGATTGATAAAATTTCATTATTCCTCTGTCACTAATTACAGTTTAGCAACTTCAACTACCTTCTCTAAGTAATGAAGAGTATGCATGTATTTAAAATACAACAAACAAAAAAATATGCTGTATATTTATGTCACATTCTATTGCTTTTAGTAGCTATATATTATATATTAATTAGTATAGCTGAGGAACCCTGGCTGGTTTAGCTCAGTGGATTGAGCGTCGGCCTGCGAGCTAAGTGTCGCTGGTTCGATCTTCCAGTCAGGGTACATCAGAGAAGGAAAACTCTGACTCCAAAAAACCTCCGCTGCCTTGCGGCATACCTCTTCAGGGGAAAGGCTAAGGGAGTAAACCCCGACAGAAAATCCGGAGCCGGAGTCCCTAAGGCGGTTTGACGTTGTAGTCAACACCGGCAACTCCTGCGGCGCACCTGAAGCCAAGCTGTATTGACTCCGTCTTTCCCTTGGACCCTTCAGCTGCGAAGAGAGGGGGGGTCTGCTGCATGGGCAACAGCAGACCCTCCATATCACCCTGCCCAGGCTCTGTAGCTTCAGCGTCATCGCAAGATGTTGATTCAACACGGGAGGAGACAGATACGATGTCACTCCCGAGTCGGACTGCACAGCCATTCTCGGCGGTGCAGATAGACTCTTAAGAAGCTACACCATCGTCTCTCGAGACGGACGGCTGCCGACGACGGATAGCTGAGGAACAGAAAGAGCTTTATCTAACTCTTACCCATTGTGTATACTCCCTTCTATAAAAGTGTATGGTATGAAAAGGTATGGAAGGAACTTAACTGCTTATTGGTAAGTGAAAGAAGCCTATCTGAAATGGTTACATACAGTACGATTCCAACTATATGACAGCACAAAGATCAGTGGTTATCAGAGTTTAGTGGAGAGGAAAGGATGAATAGATGAAACACAAAAGATTCTTAGGGCATTGAAACTGGTCTGTATCATGCTATAATATTGAATACATATCATTATAAATGTGTCCAAGCCAACACCAAGACAGTACCTTAAGGTTAATTATGAAATCTAGGTGATAATGATGTAACAATGTTGGTTTATCGATTGTAACAAATGTACGACTCTGGTGAGGTGTTAACATTGGAAGACTGTGTGTGTGTGTGTGTGTGTGTGTGTGTGTGTGTGTGTGTGTGTGTGGCAGAGGGAGGTGATAGAGCACTTGGGGTATATGGAAAATCTTTATACCTTCTTCTCAATTTTACTATGAACCTAAAACTGGTCCAAATAAGTAAGCATTTACATAAAATTTTTTAGCATCATGAGAAAATAAGATCATGTATTTTGATAACTTTTTAACTTCTTTTTAAAGGCATAGCAAACATTTGCTGAAGAACCACAGCTTTATTTGGGTAAACTAAGCTTCATCGCTGATTTTAGCAATTCAACTAGCTGACAGACTCAAAGTGAAGCAGGCACAAGTCCTCTCTGAACAAGTTAAGGTACACACAAAAAAGGAGAATTTTTTAAAAATCTTAATTTCTTGTTGTGAATAAATATAAGGAATTAAATAATTCTGAATCTCTTGAAAATTACCTTTATCTGTAGAATCCTCCTAAAGTTGAGAGTTAGCATACATCTAAATCAAGTAGGGAGAGGCTCCCACTATGTTATATGTGAAATTAAATTTTTAAGATGTTTTCTTCAGAATCTCTATGCCTGGGTACAGAGGAAAATGTAACTGCTTGGTGTAACCAAAGGTAAAATGACAAATAATGAAAGAATTGTTTTCTATATTTTTGAATTAAAAACCTGAAATATATTTGTTTCCTGCTATTTATGCCTACATATCTAAAAAGCTAAAATTAAAATGAACATATTATTGCAGAGGGGTAAGAGTTTGCAACTGATCAATATAGTAAAGGCTTCCTGATATGATGGCTGAATAAAATTACCAGTCCATGTCCAGAAACAGCTAGAAAATTAGAGTGCTATGATTACTTGGTATAGAGAGTGATCATGGAGAGTAATTTTATTTATATATACATTCACATAAAATAAGTTATCAAATCCCTATGTCACTTTCCATGCTAATATAATCCTCATTTAATCTGCACCAATGAACTCTGTGAGACTTGCTTGACAATTATTCCCATCTTCAATATGTGGAAACTAAGGCTGGAAGTGTGGTACATCTATACAAAAATCACAACATATGTCTCCAGGCCTACCTCTATGACCTGTATGAAAGTCCTTTCTTAATTAGGTGTCACCTGAGCCTTCATCTTCTCCAAAGGTCAATTCACATCTTAACTCTAAACTATCCTCTGACATCCACTATAAGATGACTTCTAGCCTCCTAGATAAGTTTAACCATTCTTAGCAGAGTGTTTGACAGGTGCTTCATTGAGTAAATGAATGAACAGATACAACACTATTAAAACTGCCACTTAGCCCTGGCTGGTGTGGCTCAGTTGGTTGGAGCATCATCCCATAGACCAAAAGGTCGTGAATTCAATTCCTGGTCAGGTTCTGGGTGGGGTCCAAAAAGGAAATCAATCAATGTTTCTCTCTTACATTAATGTTCTCTCTCCCTCTCTCTCTTTCTCCCTATATTTCTCCCTCACCTCTTCCTTTCTCTCTAAAAAGAAATAAAAAATTGTCCTTCAGTGAGGATAAAAAAGTGTTTTTTAATTGCCATTTAACTACAGGAGAAACAGGCTCTGAGAGATGGAGAAATAGACTCGAGAGGTTAAGAAATTTCTTTCAAGTAAGGGATGGATTTAAAATTGAAATTCTAAAACCTGTGTGAGCAGCCATCAGAATAGTTTGAGTCATCATCAGGGTATCTCACTAGACTCTAAGTAGCATGAAGGAAGTGCTAGGTATGTAATGACTTCATTTTGCATAAATGAAAAATGTATGCAAAAAAAAAAAAATACTTGTGTAAAGATCAATTGAAACCTTAAACTTTCCCTGCTGAACTTTGAGCATTCCTGTGATATAATCCTTGTCTGACTCACTGAATGACCTTAAACAGCAGCTTTCCTTTATAATCTCCATTTCTTCTTCTATAAAACATTGTTAGCAGGTCTTGTTCTACCTGCCTCATAGAGACGCATATATAAAACATCATGGAAAGTACGAAGCTTTCTTCGAAAGCAAAATATTTTTTAAAATGTCATTGTTATAGGACTTCATGAAAAGAAACCTCAGCATATCAATTGTGTGGCAAGACCATAAAAAGTTTAAGCCAAGCCCTGGCTGCTGTGGCTCAGCAGATTGAGCGTCGGCCTGCGAGCCAGTGTCACTGGTTCGATCTCCAGTCAGGGCACATGACTAGGTTGCACATCAGGTCCCCAGTTGGGGGCGGGAGTGAGAGGCAATCACACAGTGATGTTTCTCTCCCTCTCTTTCTCTTTTCCCCTCTCTCTGAAAATAAATAAACAAACAAACAAATTAATTAATTAAAGAAGTTTAAAATAAAAGTTTAAGGTAAAATATTCATGATAAATAATAATTTCAAGCAAATCTAATAGTTAAGTAAAGAGTGAGCAAATTTCTCCTCTGGACTATTTTGATTTAAGACAAATGGCATTCCCTTAAGAAGATGAAGAAGTTTAAATACAGAGCCTCTAACTCTAGATTACAATGTCACGTTCTTTTCGTGAACTTCTGCTGCCAGTCTTGCTATCAGTTTGGTTGCAATGTAATATATTACTGTATTTTATTCTAGAAAAGAACACTATTTACTCACAGGAGAAATACTTTTCTAAGGGAAGATTGTCTTTGGTAACTTCCAAGGACATTCGAGAAATGCTTCAGCCCAAGACATGAAATCATAAGCATTTGTTTGTGATTCTCTGTTCCCAAGGGAACATTTTTAAATAGTCTTCTATTTAAGTTTATTGCAAACATCCATCTTCCCTTTCAAAAAAATAGCAATTAACCAAACATCATTGATTTCTGGTTTTCCAAAGTGTCGTTTTCTAATGCATATATTTTAAACAATTTCTATAATCAGTTTTGCTTCTTTTAACGTTTTCCTGTCTATCTAAATTTTGGCCTTGTCCGGAAATTTTTATTTATTAATTGCAATTCACTTTGAATAAATATGACGTCAACATTTACCATTGTTTAATTACACTTATTTTCTTCAACTTCTAATTTAGTAAACTATAGAAACAAATATAACATAGCTACAATGGTTAATATTTATGTAGAGATTATTTACTGGATATAGTTGTAAACTCTTATCAAATCCTCACCAAACCCTATAAAGTACACTTTGACATATAAGAAAACTGACCATAAAGTGGTTAAGTAACCTGCCAGAGGTCAACAACTAGTGACTGACATCTCGGGGATTCTTCCAAATAAGAGTCATTATGCAACACCCACCTCCCAGTCAAAAAGAGACATGCCTGAATTAGGAAAAATTCTAAGGGTTACTTAAACTGGTTACCTTAAATCAGCCTCATTTTGCAACATCCCCTGTCTCTACCCAGGTGCCACTTCAATTTTTAGAATGGTTCTTTTTTTCTTACATCTCAGTATAGGCACATGGGAGGTTCTGAATAAGTAAAGTTTCATCTCCCTGTATTGCTCATTTCTCAAACTCTACTCATCATTGCCATTGTTTAGGCAATGCATCCCTCCAATTTCAGTTCAAAATGCACTGCCACAGGAAAGTCTTTCTTAGACAGCCTGAAAATATTGGATCTCCTTTTACTTGCTCTCTTAGCATCGTTGTTCATTATTCATTTTACTTATATTTATGTGATTATTTAACTGGAAGAAGTCTTTCTTCCTACTGGTACTCTTAGTCCCATATGCTTTCTGAAATGTAAAATATATGACTACCTGGGCTATGTCAGTATTTGGTACATAGGAAGCATACAGGAAATGTGTTGAATGAAGGAATATAGAACTATATAAGAACACATAAGTAAATGACTGATCAATGAATTTGTTTTGATCATAACATAAACCATGACAGAACCATGTTAAAATTTTACCCTGGGTCTATATTGGAAAGTCTACTCAAACTGGGTTCCTATTTGCTGTCTACCCTGCCAATTGAAACAGAGAAAAACTAATCAAGGTCTGACTTTGCCATTATGTGTATAGGTCAAAGCTGAAGGGTTGGGTGAAAAATAGGATGCTTTAGGAATAATTCTGCTGCTGGATGAACTATATATATAGAACCAAGACTCAGATTAAAAAAAAAAAAAAAACTACATTTAATATGTTTAAGAATTGAATCAGAGGCATGTAAATAAAAATCAGACTAACAGTGACCAGGGGGGAGGGGGAAGGGAGAAAAGGGGAGTAAGTAGCAGAAGGGTCTAGTGAAGGAACTAGTATAAATGACCCATGGACATGGACAACAGGGTGGGGATTGACCGTGGGAGAAGGGGTGGGTGGAGTGGAGGGGGAACAATAGGGGGAAAAGTGGGGCAAGTATAATAGAAAATCAATAATTTTTTTAATTCTTAAAAAAAAGAATAAAATAAGAACATCAAGCCCATTAGCTGTGTTATTTCATTTTATTGTCCCATTTTACATTAATGTCTATGAATTTAGATGCCTTTGGGTCACACTCACTCAAACATTTATACCACTTTGATGAATAGTGAAATATCAATGGATACACAGAAAAAAATTTCCCAACTTTAGCAAAGGACACATTAGCATGACTTGTAAATTTAACATTCAACTTCATTGGCATGTATAGAACTAAGTGACTTTTGTTAGAGATGGAAACTTGATGACTGTGAGAAAATGAACATTTGAGAAAGTGCCTCTTATTTTAAAATCAAGAAATTAGAGATAATTCACTGAATCACATTTCTTTATATCTGGTATCCAAGTAATGGTAAAATTCAATATTTATACATAATATTTTTAAAACATTCTACATATGTATTGCTTATAGAATATAAGTAAAGTTAGCCCCGATATCTCTAAAATACAATATGGTATAAAACAAACAAATAGAACAACAAGAGAAACAAACCAACTGGCATGTATTGGTGCCTTTTAATTGTGAAATAATTATTATATTCATAAAAATATAAGTAAATCTTTGAAAAATATTGTACTGTGAAGAGTATTTTAAAATATCAGTGACTATTTTATATGTGATTCATTATAAAATTATAAAATACAGTTCTCCATTGTACATATTTAATAATACACTCATGATGAGGAAAAAGTACTGCATATGACTTAGGTCTCAAAACATGCACAATTTTTTCTTGTATTTCTGTCAAATACATCTGACCAGCTGCTGTAAAAAAATAATGTTGTGTACTGAAAGAGAGAACCTACATTGATGTTGAATAAAGATGAGTAGACTTGGGGGAAGTTTCCTTCATTTTCTAAAATGTCAAAGTCAAATTTATTGAACACCCACTAAGTGTAAAGCAGGGAAGGATATTAAGGGATTGGAAAAATATATAATATATACTTTAAGGCTTCAGGGAACTAATATGGTCAGCTGATAATGTCATAGAAACATTAAACATGTAAAAATAACCAACACAGTGAAGAATATTATGGTAACAGTTTATATAGCACTCAGTACCATAAGTAAGTTAAAACATATTTATGTGAAAGCAATATAACTATTATTAATTAAAATGACTATTTAGATTTATGGGAAAAAAGTTACTTGAAGGAATATATAAACATATTTATGGTTTATTGATTGATTGACTTATTGATCCTGGAAAGGATAACATTTTCTTAAGGCCAAGCATTAAAGGTAGTAAAGGCCAAGTAAGAGTTAGGACTGTGAAGAATATAAAGGGACTTTCTAGGCAAAGAAAACAGGGGTACATTGGAATATGAGAAAAAGAAAAGAACTTGTACTCCAACTAAATGAATGCAGTCAGCTGAATAGATGTTTAGTGTATAAAAGAAAGAAGTGAGGAGTAGGACTAGGAGTAAATGTGGGGCAGGGATTAGAATATGCATTATATTGAATCACAGGCTAGAGAATAGAGATTTTATTTGGCAGGCAGCTTTTGATTAGGAGGGCATGCCCAGAAAGCCAAATATGAGAAGTAAATTTGAAGTCTTAGTTATAGATTTGATCATTCCATCTGTTTGTCTCTTTCTATTGTAGAAAGTTGTTCCAAAGAAGGGTTCAGTGGAAGACTGTGGGGGTTGAGGACAACCCATCCTTACTCTTACTATTAAACTACTAAAACTCTGAATCCTGAATGGAACAAACCTCTGGCTTGACTAGGATCAGCACTTCACAAGTAAAAAATGAATCCAGAAAGTTCATCAAACTTGGACCTAGAAGTGAGAAGGTAATGAAAGGCCTGAAAGAGAAGTAAGGAGTGGAGGAACGTAAGAACAGAGAAGAGAAGATTTGGGGAGTTCATTATACCTATTTTCACATACCAGGGGTTTCTTGATAACCAAGTATACTTATCTACATCCTTTGATATTTAAGTCACCCATAGAATCCATTCCCTCTAAGCATGATTTAAACATAATACCATATATACTAATACATATTTCTATTATATATAATAGAAATAGAATTCAAATAAACTGTTAAGTGAAGTGCTAAATCATGTAGATAGATTACTGTGAAACCATTGTAAATGATATCAGAAATCTACTAGAATAAACATACAAAGTCATTGATAAATGAGAGCCTGGCAAAAATATATAGTTCACAATTCAAAGCTACACCATCGTCTCTCGAGACGGACGGCTGCCGACGACGACGACGACAATTCAAAGAGAGAAAGGGACACAATGAGGACTGCAAAATAAATTTGTTTGGATATCAGATAATTAAGAAAAGGACTTAGTAAAAATGATGAATGCCTTGGATGAATTTTTAGTAGAATTATCCTGCTTGACTAAGCTGCTCTCATTGAACATACAGTGAAGGGCAGGATATAATGCTCTAATCAAATGTTGTTGGAATAATCACTCAAAACAACATATAATTATTTTTTTCATTGTAGCAATTGTACATAGCTGCAATTCAGTCTAAATTTTATTAGCTGTAAGAAAAAATTCACTGGCTTTATTTACTTAATAACAACCTATTTCAATTATTTTTGATTAAACTTTGGTCACTAGTTTTGCCAGTTTTATTGAGATATAATCAACATAAATGGTTACTGTTCATGAATTTTGACTGTTTTTGTTTTTGTTTTCAGGTATAAAACATCATTGGAAAATAAAGATTCTTTTACTTGAGTAGGATATGTCTTAATCCATAAATCAGAGGATCAAGCGACAAAATTTTTCAAGTTAAAATTTTCTAATAGTAAAATGCATTTAAAAAGTTAAAACTTTCTAACAGAAGAGACTTCCAACTATAGAATCAGCTGAATATTCCTCCACAGCCAAATGAACCTATAGATTGGATACAGTGTAGATTTCCATATTGCAAATTGGAAAAGCTTATCTGTGGGCCTCCTTCCAAATGCTAAGATATAACTGAGATTAGAATAAAATTTTCTAATGTTACTAGAAATAAGAATTCTCTACAATCTCTATCCACAAATGCCTGTGTAAGCCAAATGAAGTTTAAAAACACTTCACACCAAATTCTACTTAATATGTAAATTCCACAGGGTGCATTATAACTCATTCCACATCTCAAAAGTCCTCCAGTCAAGAAACATGTTTAATTTTATTGAACAGAGCATTTCTCAAATTTATTTTAGTCCGAAAAACTTTTGTTTTTCTTTCACTTAACATCAAGTAAGGCCCCATGAAAACCAGGCAATATTCAAAATACTTTAATTAGGGTAAATGCACTAAACAATTAGATGACTATTTACCAATTAGAATGATTATAAAATCAGTATTTTTTGGAACATATTTAGGGAAAAAATATGGCTTAAATCTGAGATCTTATTTAATAACCTAGTGCCATCGACCGGAAAAATTGCTGTAATTATCAGATTTATTTTTTGTTTATAGTTGCTGAATTTAAATTAGCTCAGATAATGCTAATTATTTCAAAAAGGTCATATCATGGCTGTCACATGTTCCTAGTACCATTGCCATTTCACTAAATCTAAAATATTCTGTTAAAAGAAAAGAAGTTTTCACCTTGGGAACTTTAGTTATAACCTTTGTAAACTTAAGAAATTTTTCAAAACTAAACTAAAAATTTTAAAATAAATAAGAAGTAGGAGAAGTTCTTAGTAGCCATAAAATATCTCTTCTTAAATATGATTTTAAAAATAAATAGCAAAGATTGGATATTAGGTTATTTTCCCTGGTGACTACAACCTGTTTGGGATAGTACAAACATTAGATAACTGTGGTATTCTGACTTATAATAAGAAATATATGATTAGCATTTATCCTGTTCCTGACACAGAGCTCCTAAAACTCCTGAAATTTCCTAAGTAATGGTGGCAATGATAATGTTTTTGCTATGTTAATAAGAAGACCTTCGGACCCTACTGTAAGGATAGGGGCTGGTTGCCAATAGAGCTAACTGATCATAGAGAGCTGGAACTTTCAGTCATATACCCCCTGACCTCAGGGGAGGGAAGAGGGGCTGAAGATTGAGTTCAATGGTCACTGGCCAATGACTGAATCAACCGTACCTATATAAGGAAGCTCCCATAAAAACCCAAAAGGACAAGGTTCAGGGATCTTCCAGATTGGTGAACATGTGGAGATTTGGGTGGTTGGCACACTCATAGAGGACACGGAAGCTCCATTTCTTTCCTCATACCTTGTCCTATGTAGATCTTCCATACTTGATCGTCCCTGAGTTATATCCCTTTATACTAACTGGTTAATCAGTAAATAAAATGTTTTTATAAGTTCTGTGAGCCACTCTAGCAAATTAATCCCAAGGAGAGAGTTGTTAGACCTTCTGACCTATTGTCCATGGATCAGAAGCACAGGTGAAAACCTGGACTTGGCCATTGACATCTGAAGGGGGTGAAATCTTGTGGGACTGAGCTCTCAACCAGTAGAATCTATTGCTATCACCAGGTTAGATAGCGTCAGAATTAAGCTGAATTCTAGGACACCAAGCTGGCATTGAAGCATTGCTTGGTGATGTGAGGAAGCTCTCAAAGTCCCCCATAGGAATTGGGGTGCCTAGGACCTTTTAATAACTTTTCTAGTGTCCTGGTTTTATGAATTTATGATATAATAACCTTTAATACATAGATCTGTGCATTTGCCCAAGTCCACAGAAAGCTTGTGATGGACTCCTAAAAATTTAATAAAAGTAAAGAAAGAGGAGTAAGGGCTCTAAAATTAGTGGATGAGGGGACATAAATCCCACAAGGAATTTCCACTGTTTATCTTTTTCATATGATATGATTTTTTGAATAGGCGACCTCATTAAATTGTTCTAGAGAAAACCAGTCCCAAAATGGTGTCATTTGTACTATGGCCCATGATACCAAACCTACACTTAACACCTGAACTAATTTGACCTTCACTGGAAATGTAATCTTTATCAACAAGTAGAATTTTCTGGTCATTACCAATGAGGTAATCTGTCATGTGGGTCCCTTCCATCCCCCATGGGAAGAAGGGGCAATGTGCATCCTTTCCCCCACAAAATAATGTACTGGGATTTTTTTCTTCTTTTTTTCTTTTCTTTTTGCTAATAATTCCCTTGCCACACCTTCTTTCTATAAAAACTTTCCATTTTTCACAACCTCCCAGAGCACCCTTCTATTTGCTAGCTGGGCTGCTGCCCAAATCATGAATCACTTGATAAAGACATTAGATCTTCAAATCTACCCAGTAAAATTTTGATTTTGAAAAGGTATTTCAAAAAATAATTTGGAAAATTATCCTTTGAGGAAAAAGGCTGAAGAAAATGGGGTTTTATACTTGGACAAAAAAAAAAAAAATCTGAGGGAGAATTTGATGATAACATTCAGTAGGCCAAGAAATGTGAAGAAGAAATTCTTAGAATTTGGCCAAAAAATGGTAGATTTGAGGAGGTATTTTCTGATAAGAAGAGCAGTAAATTTTCCCTCTTTCTTTTGTTTTTGGTTAAGATGGTTAGAGGCTCCTGCAAGCTGGCTACAAAGGGGTTAGTGTCCACATCAAGTGAACTGCTCAGACCATGATTCATACAAACTCTTAGAAACCATCTAGGAACCACGAAGGAAGTAGTGGTAGGTTGCAGTTACCAGCGAAGTGCTGGGCAGATGCATTTATTTGTTTACTAAATAAATGTGGAGAGAAAGACCTGAAGCCATGTTTAGAGCATTTGCAGCAGAGTAATGACTCAGAAAAATAGTACAACCCCTCAGCATGTACCGTATAGCACGGCAGGTAACATGTGCTCATCTGAAGGGTAACACCCCCTTTCGGAGCATGTGCAGTAGAGCGACGTAAACCACATGGACGTATTGAGGTTGCACAGACAGCGTGTGTCTGTTAGAACTGACGTTAATATGTGCATATCAAAGCTGATGTACACAAAATGTGCCTATGAGGACTAAGGAAAATAACACGTGCTTATCCAAATTAAGAAAAACATGTTTACAATAAGTTGTGTAAAATCAACATGACTTTGCAACCAAAAGAAGCATAAAAGCAAAGAACTTCCGAATATGGAAACATATCCGGAAAGTAAGTCATTTTAAAACATCCTGTCC
Source organism: Furipterus horrens (assembly GCF_987537825.1). NCBI lineage: Eukaryota > Metazoa > Chordata > Mammalia > Chiroptera > Furipteridae > Furipterus > Furipterus horrens. The sequence continues at coordinate 100,229,444 of NW_028327177.1, read as the reverse complement.
TACACGTTCAGCATTGGGAAAGAAAGAGCGCCACTGTGACTCCACCCCTCTGACTGCCTTGCAAGGCACTGACTGCCCAAACCTGTTGCCTCTCAGACCCAGACCTAATCTGAACTATTGAGACCTGGGTTTATTATCTCCCAGTTTCCTTGTGTAATGTTATTACTGATTGTTCCTAAGTAATTATTATTATCAGGATATTAGTAGGTTAGTATGAATTAAAGCTGAATCTGCATTAATAAAGGCTAAGTGAAGAGCATAGTCACCTGTGTTGGATCCCTGTTTTTCCTAGGTGCCGGTGTCACTTGTAGGACTGGTGAGTCATATAGATGGCTCAACGCTTTTGATTCTTAAAGCCCTGGTCAACCAACCCAAGCGGGAACTGAGGACTGGCTTATAGAAAAGATTATATCATGAAACACATGCTCATGACAACAAATGATAATTCCTGTTATCTAGCACACAAACCAGATTGGTAATTTTCAATGGATAATTAAATATAATACTATTCAGAACTCAGATAGGAAAGTGCTACTCAATAATTTTTAAAAAATCAATCTTCTTTAATCTTCATTTATCACGATCTGCAAATGTTGCTCTCTGCCACAGATTATCTGTGTTCAACTGTGGCTGAGGTGGAGATACACTTCATTTTTCTCTTTCTAGGCAAACAGAACAATAACATTTTCCAGGCTCCTTTTAGGTAGGTAGGGATCATTTTTTTGCATTCTGGTTAAAAGTATACAAGTTCATCACCTCTAGGGCTATCCAGACTTTATGCTAGCCATGTTCCTTTCTGCTATAATTTAGGAGGTCATGTATTTAAGACAACACACAAGACAGAAGAGGCATGGATTTCCAATTCACTACTTAAAGACAATCTGCTAGGAAAGAATTACCTGATCCACATCGATCTCTAACATGAGAAATAAATATTTGTTGAGTTACGACATATGAATTTAAGGAGTGTTTATTATAGTATCTAGCATTGATCACCCTGACAAATTCATTGTTAAACTGGTACATTGATAATAACCATGGACTAGTGATGAGTCTACTCAACACCAAACCTCTCCTTTCTCATTGTCCATTTACTCTACCTGCCAGAAATAATTTTTCACATACTACTTCTCGATGACTATGCCACCTAAAATTATTCATTATAAATACTCTCTGTCTCTTCCTGTAGCACAATTTGCCAATAAGGAAGCTAAAATTATCCCTCTATATCAGCAATTTTCAACCAGTATGCTATGGCAGGCACACTGGTGTGCCACAAGAATTTTTTAAATGCATAATACCTGACTACTTACTCAGGGGCACTGACCTCTTTTCCTTTAGATTTTCAAATTAAAAAATGACAACACCCATCACAGGAATAGCCATTAGTGTGAATGAATCCAAATATATGTGTGTGTGTGTGTGTGTGTGTTTTGTCAGATTAGAAAAAAATATACTTCTTGATGTGCCGCAGAATTTTAGTATCTAGCTTATCTGTGTCATGAGATGGAAAAGGTTGAAAATTGCTACTCTATATAGATATCTGGCCATGAAGAGATCCTATGTAGAATGGCTCTATTATGCAAGGTTTAGTTTGTTTTGCTATACCTTGGGTTCACATGTTGATTTAAAATAAAAATTGGTATGACTTTCGAAGGAAGAAGCTGAGTTAATGAACCTAATATTTATAAACAATTAGATGTATATTTTTCATCTTAAGTCTGTACCAGATCATTTCTTTTTTTTTTTTTCTTCCAAGATTTTACTTATTAGTTTTTAGAGAGGGGAAGGGAAGGAGAAAGTGAGAGAGAAAAACATAGATCAGTTGCTTCTCATGTGCCCCCAATCGGGGTCCTGGCCTGCAACCCAGGCATGTGCCCTGATGGGGAATCAAACTGGTGATCTTTCCATTTGTGGGACTACACCAACCCACTAAGCCACACCAGTCAGGAAATATTGGGTCACTTCTTAAAAACTAATTTTTCTATTCTGGATATCTATATCTTTACATAAGATTTAGCTATTTTTCCTAATGTCAATGTCATGGGTGGAAAATAAAATTGTTCTTGTGTTTCAACTCAAGTCAAAAAGTAAAAAGTGGTTTATACTATACATAAGGATTTTAACATCTTCTCTACACCCAAAGAGAGAGAATGTCATGATTCTTTGTCAAGTACTGTAATGAACATGAGAGGAGCAGTGGTAGCACATGTGCTAGACATTTATTTCCCTGACCTAAGTCATTTTCTGGTTCTATACAGTAAAATTCACAATATTAATTTAGTTATTTGTGAGTTGCAAGACAATGACAATCCATCTAATGATATTTTTGAGTAATTAATCTGGGCCATTGACTTTGCTGCCTAAAGCAGTGAAAAATAAGACCCTAGGTCTTTCCAAAAGGAGTTCATAGAGAAAAACACTTATCCTTGAAGAGTAATTGACACAAGATAATCCACCAAATGGGTGGTTTGCTTTATTACACAACTGAGGGATAGAAAACAGAAAGAAAAGTATGTTGGAAAAGGTGGACAGTTTTATTATCACTGATAAGTAACCACTAATCAAAGGGCAAGCACAGCAGCTAGAAATGCTCAGGATCTTAGTAAATGACTGAAAGAGCCAGACACTTTCAAAAGTTTTCCCTCACCTTTCAGTTTAATTTTCATTTCATAAGGAAACAGCTTGGTAAGTTGAAGGTCATGTTTTTGTAGGTGCATATAGGAGATCATTTAATGTACCTAGGAAGCTACCTACTGGACTGCGACCTAAGGTCATAAGATTTTGAATCAAGGGAGAATTTTATGACTTGGGCAAATTTCTTTCCTGCAAATATGTGCAAGCTGGATGATGAATAATACTGAAGTATAATATATGATGCTGATCATAAATTTAAATTTCCTAAGAAATGGAGGAGAAACAATTAGCAAAGGGTATTCTTGACTTACCTGAGCAGCAATGCATCTCTGAATCCCAAGGCACTCATTTTAGCAGTCAGGCCATGAAACGGATCTTTAATTTCTGCAAAATCTAGTTCTAGCTAGAACTAATGAGAACATGATCTTAATGAATGTCTCATGTTTCTCATACAGTGTGGCTGTGGAATTTTATGGGACAGAGTCAACAAAAAAAGGCTGTTCCTTTTGTATAGCCTTATTTTGTGTTTGGTTAGTTTTGTTACTATCTTAATGTCATAATAAAAGGACATTACAGGGATTGTATAAGGACAGGTACAGTGCATTTTTCCTGTCATGGTGGACCAGTAAATGTAATCACATTAGAGAAGATAAGGGGATAGGGGTGCTATTTCTGGCTCTGGAATCATCTCAGAGAATGACCTTGGCCAAATCATTTAAGCTTTTTGAACCTCAGTTTTCTCATCGGTGAAATGAGGGAAAAATATGCCACTTTGTTTTCTCTCAGGTTTGTTGGAGAATTAAATAGGTTAGGGCCATAAACTGAAGTGCATTGAGCCCATGAGAAAAAAGAAAGCATTGCCTAAGTACAGTATATTCTTTTCATCATTACTAATTTCCAAAGGTGAAGATAACCTTATAAAAAAACTATTTAATCTAATTTTTTTAAACAAAGACTTAACTAGCATCCCTGAATTAGAAAAGGGAGATTTCCAAAACTATTTTAAGATAGAAAGGATCAAACAGTCTTAGACTCTGCTGCTATAATATTTTCCTAATTATTATCTTTTTAGAAGATATGTTATTTTTGGTGGTTTTGCTGTTGCATAGTTGAGCATACGTAAGGAAATTTTCTAATTCACTAATAGAAAAGGAGTAAGAGATGAAGGGAAGAAGAAAGGGAAAAAAGAGAGAAATCAACAGAGAACAGAACCACAAGGCTAAAATAAACTGACCTGAGAATATGAAACAAATTCATAATTTAAAATACTACATGATACAAATGAAATTAAAGATGTGTTTTCCCAGAAAGGAGTTGACTGGAAGTAGATTGATGTGATTTCTCTAGATAATGTCCTCTATTTCTCTACCTTAATCAAACTTAATCTTGGAAGAGCTCTATCCATCAGGAAATTATAAGAAGAATAATCTTCACTTCTCTATGATTCCTTAAAATCAAAATGGCCTTATTTCTTATTCCTTCTCTAAAGGAATTTATTTGGCTCTCTAAATCTATTCTTTTCATGGTCAAACAAGGAGAAAATAGCATTCTGAAATTACTTAGAAGTAATTAGAGATCTTTCAATGATTCATGAATTCTCAGGTTCCTCATATAAAAAATGTGAAATTGGATCCAATGGTTCTAAATTTTTCTCTAGTTTGAAATATAGTTCTTCACTTTGTGACTATGTTGTTAGAGCACTATTTCTACTTTTTGTCAATATAATTTTGGATTTAAGAGCAAACTGTTATTTACATTCTTCAACATAATCTTTCAGTGGTCAAATGTCTCCAAGGACTTTTTAGAATCACTCTTATCTTGTAAATATTTTAAAATTGATATCTTTATAGTTTTTTCTGTGAGGGTGGGAGACCGGCTAATAAAGAATTTTTCTTTCTTTCCTTATGTTTTTATTTTTAAGCATTTACTATTATTTTAATTGAAAAATAAAAAAGAACACAGCACAAGAATTGTACATGTCTTTAGTCCACTTTCAGTAGCTATTTATTACACTTTAAAAATTCACCAAGGTAAAATTAATATATATTCAGAAATACCATTTTTAACTCTAGAGACACCTTTCAATGATTTTTAGTTCCTTGTACAGTATTTTCTAAAACCATAGAAAAAAATGTTAGTAAGGAATAATTGAGGTACAGTGTGTATTATGTCCCTTGAAAATGCTTGGTGCACGTATGTGGGTTTGCAGCCCATTTTGAGTGCAAAGCATTCTGAACATCCTCAGTCCACGGTAAGAATCACTTGTCCAAGACTATGAGATTTAAATCTAATGCTTATTTATATTCCTTCAATTTACTTAAATATCCTAAGCTAGAATGATGGGGTTGGAGGAGGAAGAAGAGTATCATACTGAATCAAAACAATATAAAGAAATACAAAACTCCCTTATGAAATAGAAGCCCAATATCTGACTATATTATTCCAGACTGTTATAAATTGTATAAAAAAGTGACCCTGGGCTTTGGCATATAATTTTCTCTAGACAATGAGACAATAGCAAGGAAATGTGACCTCTCAGTTGGCATGGACTAGGCTAGTAGGTTCTGAAGACAAATAGACAGATGCTCTCATTGCCCAAGCCAACCACAAAAAAATGTGAGTGTGGCTTCCTCTGACCAGCTCTCATCTGGCTGATTCTTCAACTCACTGATGCTATATGAGATGAACCCAGGTGAACCCAAAAGGATAAAAAACTTCCCAGATGAATCTAGTTTCAAATTGCCAAGTTATTGCTATTTTAAGCCACTACGTTTTCAGGTGGATTGTAATGCAGCAAGAGCTAACTTATACAACAATACAATATAGTCAACTGGATTTATCCCAGGAATGCAAGGCTGGTTCAATATCAAAAACTCGATCAATGTGAATCACTATATTAATTAAATTAAAAAAGCAAGTCATATAATCATTTTATTAAATGTACATGACAAAAATCATCTGATGAACTTCCAAACCTATTGGGTAGGTAAAATTTTGTGAAACTAGATCCAGATAAAAGACTATTTTTCCTTGATAAAGTCTATACAATATACCAAAAATAAGTGACTAATGTATATGTTAATGAAAATAATCATTCTATTTTTAAAAAACATAAACAGCTCTGACAAGCAGTTAATATCCAAAAAATATAAAGAACTCATACAACTCAACATCCAGCAAACAAACAGTTCAATTAATAATGGTAAGAAGGACTGAACAGACACTTCTCCCAAGATGGACAAATAGCTAACAGATATACGAAAAGATGCTTGACTTTACTAGATATTAGGGAAATGCAAAGAACATATTTGTCAATGATACATCTGACAAGGGCTTAATCTCCAAAATACATAAAGAACCCATACTACTAAACACTAGGAAGACAAACAATCCAATTAAAAAATGGGCAAAGGACCTAAACAGACACTTCTCCAAGGAGGACATACAGGTGGCCCATAGACACATGAAAAAATGCTCAACATCACTAGCCATCAGAGAGATGCAAATTAAAAACACAATGAAATATCATCTCACACCTCTGAAATGGCTATCATTAATAAACAAACAAACAAAAAAATGCAGTCAAGGTTGTGGAGGAAAGGGAATCTTAGTTCACCATTGGTGAGAATGCAGATCGGTGCAGCCACTCTGGAAAACAGTATAGTGTTTCCTTGAAAAATTAAAAATGAAACTGCCTTTTGATCCAGCAATCCCACTGCTTTGAATGTATCTAAAGAATCTCAAAACACAAATTCAAAAGAATATATGTGCTCTTATGTTCAGAGCAGTGTTATTACAACAGCCAAGATTTGGAAATAGTCTAAGTGCCCATCAGTAGATGAATGGGTAAAAAAGTGGTGGGGCGATGGGGGAAAAATTGGGACAACTTGTAATTGAACAACAATAAAATAAAATGAGTGAAAAAAAAGCTGTGGTACACATATACACTGGAATACTATACAGCAGAAAAAAGAAGGAATTCTTCCTTTTTGTGACAGCATGGATGGAACTGGAGACTATTATGCTAAGTGAAATAAAGCAGTCAATGAAAGACAAATACTATATGATCTCACTTATAACAGGACTTAATGAACAAAATAAACTAACAAGCAAAATATAATCAGAGGTACAGAAACATGGAACAGCATGACAGCTATAGAAAGAGATGGGGGGAATTGGTTAAAAGAAAGTGAAGGGATTAGATGAAGAACATATATGCATGACCCGTGGACATAAACAACAGTGTGGGGATTGACTATACTGACTATGGAAATAGGGAGTGAGCTAGGGGGAGGGTGCAAAGGGGGAAAAATTGGGACAGCTGTAATAGCATAAAATTTTTAAAAATTTAACTTTCAAAAAAATACAATGAGATACCACCTCACACCTGTTAGAATGGCTATGATCAACAAGACAAATAATATCAAGTATTGAAGAGGTCGTAGAGAAAAAGGAACCTTCATTCACCGCTAGTAAGAATATAAACTGGTACAGCCACTACAAAGAGCAGTATTAAGGTTTTTTTAAAAAAAAATAAGAATAGAATTATCATATGACCCAGCAACCCCTCTTCTGGGTATCAACCCAAAAAATTGAAAACATTTATTTGCAAATATATCTGCACCCCTATGTTCATTTCAGCACTATTCAAAATGACCAAGAGATTAAAACACTGAAGGGAGTGTTTGACAGATAATTGGATAAAGAAGGTATGATACATATGTACAATGGAACACTACTCAGCCATAAGAAAAGATAAAACACTTCCATTTGTGACAACATGGATGGACAAATTTTAAGAATATCATGCTAAACAAAGTAAGTCATAAAAAGTTAATAACGATATCATTCCACTCATATGAGGGATATAAAACTTAAAGCAACAAATGAACAAACAAGAAAAGCAAACAAAAACTCATAGACACAGATAACAATATGGTGGTTACCAGAGGGATAGGGTGGCAGATGGTAAAGAATAAAGGGGGTTGACAAAAGATTTGACTTTGGGTGGTGCACACGCAATGCAATCTACAAATGATGTCTCATAGAATTGTATACTTAAAACCTATATAATTTTATTAACCAATATCACCCCAGTAAACAATTAAAAACAAAATTTAAAATAATATAATAAAATAACAAATGTTATAATTTGCCTTAAAAAAGATTCAAGATAAAGATTTCCAACATTATTGTTTTCAATTAACATGATCTATTAAAACTGCCTAAAATAAAAAAGATACATATTGAGAGAGAGATAGACAGTTTAGAAAAACAGAGATTACAATACCATATTTATAGATTACTTTGATCATTTATTTATTTTGGAAAGCCAGGAAAACCAATAAGCTATTAAATCTAAGAGCTCAACATAGTGGCTAAAAAAATAAATCAATACACTAAAATCAATTGTGTTCCCCAACTGCATCAATAACAAGGTAAAATAGAAGATATATTTGCATAGCAACAAACAGTATAGTATATAGAGCTTTATATAATAAATAATGCAAAAAAATTTTATAGTGAAAACTTTAACTCCCTATCAGAGAATACATGAGTAAAAGAAATGTATGTCACAGTTAATGGATAAGATGATATAACACTACAATGATGTCAATTTTCTCATATTAATTTATAAATTAAATGCAATTTCAATAAAAATCCAAGCCATTTAGTTTTTAGTGATAGCATGAAAAAAATAAATCTAAAATTTGCATGGAAGAATTAATTTCTCCATATGGCTAAGACAGTTATGGAAAATAAAACCAAGATGGAGAACTTGCCCTACCATGTACTGAGATACATTGGGAAATCATGATGGGTAAAAAGAGTGGATGCTGTTGGAAGAAATGGCAAACAAGAAAACACATCCAAACAGGCAGGCTAGATAGATATAGAGCCAAATATAGATGGAAGGTAGGCATATGAAAGAAAGAGCATCAGAATCTCATGGAGAAAGTTGAGTTAAAGATTTGGGGGAAATGAACTAACTGTACAAAGTTATATAAGACTTGATCTCAATGATATCACTTAAGGAATGGGCAAAAGTAGGTTTATAGTTGTGAGTACATGAAACACAGAGTTTATTCTTGTATTGTTATTTATATATTAATTATTGTATTATTTCTGATTACCCCTGGCTGGTTTGGCTCAGTGGATTGAGCGTCGGCCTGCAAGCTAAGTGTCGCTGGTTCGATCTTCCAGTCAGGGCACATCAGAGAAGGAAAACTCTGACTCCAAAAAAGCTCCGCTGCCTTGCGGCATACCTCTTCAGGGGAAAGGCTAAGGGAGTAAACCCCAACAGAAAATCTGGAGCCGGAGTCCCTAAGGCGGTTTGACGTTGTAGTCAACACCGGCAACTCCTGCGGCGCACCTGAAGCCAAGCTGTATTGACTCCGTCTTTCCCTTGGACCCTTCAGCTGCGAAGAGAGGGGGGGTCTGCTGCATGGGCAACAGCAGACCCTCCATATCACCCTGCCCAGGCTCTGTAGCTTCAGCTCCACTGGAGAGGACACTCCAGCGTCATCGCAAGATGTCGATTCAACACGGGAGGAGACAGATACCGTGTCACTCCTGAGTCGGACTGCACAGCCATTCTCGGCGGTGCAGATAGACTCTTAAGAAGCTACACCATCGTCTCTCGAGACGGACGGCTGCCGCCGCCGACGATTTCTGATTATTATTAACCTATTTTTGCTCACCCCTGTATCATACTTAGTACTATAGAGCTTGCTTAATCTTCATAAAAACATCCTATGAGGCATAAACTATTATCCTCACTTTACATATGAGAAAACGGAGGTGTGAGAGATAAAGTGACTAGCCTAAGAAGTATGTGGCAGAGCTGTAACTTAAACCCACACAGTCTGTCCTCATCATATTGTATAATCCCACACTATGTATAAAACTCAAATTCAATAGGTTTAAGAACTAAGTGTGAAGTAAAAATTGGCAGTTATGAAAATAGTCACATGGATGTAAAGTAAAGCATAGGGAATATAGCCAATATTATAATAACTATTTGTAATGTCAGATGGGTACAAGATTTATTGGGGTGATCACTTTATAAGGTATATAAATGTCTAATCATTATGTTTTACACCTGAAATTAATATAATATTGTTTGTCAACTGTAACTGAAAGATAAATTTAATAGTAATCTAAAAAAAAAAGATTTTAAAAGAACTAAATGTGAAAGGTAAAATCTAGAAAAAAGAAACTATAACAGAATATATTTGTGATTTCAGGGTAAAGAGGCAACTTGATTTGTTTTAAAAAGCCAGAAGTGTATATTGTATAAAGTAAAACAAATGAATTGGACTTCATTAAAATTAATACAATAAAGGACACCTAAATCAGTGTTAAAAACAAGTGATGCAAAGAAGATATATGCAATATCTAAAAATCAATAACTAATTCATATCTGAATACAAAATAACTACAAATCTAAATAAAAGTATTGGACATAATAGAATAATGGGCAAATTTGATAAACAGGCAATTCACAGAACATGAAATATGAATAGCAGAAAAAATATGAAGAATCAACATTGCTAGAATCAGAAAAATGCAGAATTAAAAACAATATTACAAATTAAACTAATCAACATATGCCAAGCTACCAAAAGTAAAATGTATTATGTGGTGGTAAAGAATATGGTGAAAAATAAAAGTTAAATCTCTTGCCAAAGGATATGGTGAGGGAGATATAGTGAGAGGTAAATGGTGCAGCTGTTCTATGAGATAAGGTATCTATATAAATTCTACTTCAGCCATTTCATTTCTGAATGTAAACCCTAGAGAAACTCTGCACTATTCCTTAAGGGGACATCTAAAAAGCATTGATTAATGCTTTATGGTGAACATAAAGTGTTGAAAACTACCTGAGAATTCATCACTAGAGTAATGTATAAGCAAAACATGCTATTAAAACATGATGAAGTATTAGATAGTGGCTACAAGCAAAAAATTAATTTATAGAGAGCCACACTGGTATTTTTAGAACTATAATTCTGTAGGGAAAATAAGACATGGGATGTGATTTGTAGTCAACATTATTTTTGCAAAATATTCAATAAATGGTGTTGGGTAAATTAGACAGATACTTGTAAAAAAGTAAAATTAGATCACCTTCTTATACCATATACACGAAAAAACTCAAAATGGATTAAAGACGTAAATGTAAGACTCAAAACCAGAAAACTCCTAGAAGAAAACATAGGTAGTAAAATCTCAAACATTTCTTGTGGCAATATTTTTTGATATATTGCACCAGGCGAGGAAAACAAAAGAAAAAAGTGAACAAATGGGACGACATCAAACTAAAAAGTGTTGGCACAGCAAAGGAAATCATGAAAAGACAGCCTGCTGAATGGGAGAACATACTCGCCAGTGATACATCTGATAATAGATTAATAGTCAAAAGTTATTAGAGAACATGTGCAACTCAACACCAAAACAACAAACAATCCAGTTAAAAATGGGCAAAGGACCTGAATAGACACTTCTCCAAAGAGGACATACAGGTAGCCCATAGACATATAACAAAATGCTCAACATCACTAGACATCAGAGAGATGCAAATTAAAACCACAGTGAGATATCATCTCACACTTCCAAAATGGCTATCATTAATAAATCAACAAAAAACAAGTGCAGGCAAGGATGTGGAAAAAGAGAACCATAGTGCACTGTTGGTGGGAATGTGGATTGGTGCAGCCACTATGGAAAACAGTATGGCGTTATCTCAAAAAAATTAAAAATGAGACTGCCTTATGATCCAGTAATTTCAGTTCTGAATATATACCCACAAAATCTCAAAACACTAATTCAAAAAGATGTATACATCCCTATGACCATTGCAGCATTGCTTACAATAGCCAAGATTTCGAAGCAGCCCAAGTGCCCATCAGTAGACGAGTAGATTAAAAAAGCTGTGGTTCATTTGTACAATGTAATACTAATAGTAAAAAAAATGAGGAAATTTTACCCTTTGCAACAGCATGGATGGACCTGGAGAGTATTTTTCTAAGTGAAATAAGCCAGTCAGAGAAAGACAAGTGTCATATGTTTTCATTCATATGTTGAATCTAATGAACAAAATAAATTAACAACAACAAAAAGAAACAGACTCATAAAGAGAACAGGTTGACAGCTTTGAGAGTGAAGGGAGGTTGTGGGGCTGAGTGAAAAAGGTGGTGGATTAAGAAAAAAAATGTATCTCATAAACACAGACAAGAGTATGGTGATCACCAGATGGAAAGAGGCAGGGAGGAGGTAAAAGGGGGATAAATGGTGATGGGAGATTTGACTTGGGGTTGAATACACAACACAATATACAGATGATGTATTATAGAATTGTACAATTGAAACCTACATAATTTTATTATCAATGTCACCCCAATAAAGTCAATAAAGGCAAAAAATAAATTAAAAGAGAGGATTTCAGTAAGATTGTAATCCCAAGAAAAAGAAATTATTTCTAAATGGAAAAGTAAATGGAGATGAAAGAAAAAAATTAAAAACAACAAAAATACAAGTAAATATAAACTTAAAAACACATTAATTTTGCTTTAGAAAACCTTAGCTTGCTAAAAGGACTTATAAATATCACAAATTAAAATAAAAAAAATAAAAATAAAAAACACAAAAACCATTTTTTAAAAATTGTCCTATTAACTGCTTATTGTTAAAGTGATAGGACGAAAATTATCTTCAAACAATTGAATCTTATACCTATTTATATTTTTAGTTCCTACATGGATTTTGTTATATAACATGCATGATTTCAAAAGAAAAAAAATTTTAGTTGAAAGTAAATTTTGGCATCTGTCATGCAGCTCATGTTTAATTACATAAATCACCTTAGATTTAGGTAAATACAAATATAGTATGTTTTATATCATTAATTTCAGATCTCTAATAATTGTGAAAGCTCAATCTGGAGAATAAACTTAAGTTTTATTGAATGAAAACTTCTTTTCAGTCTAGGAGAGGAGGGATTATCCAATTCCAATAAAGGATGCAGTCATGAAGATACAAACAGAATGATCTCTGCCTAGTGCTAACACCAACAACGCTGTGAATGTTACACTGGATTGTGTAAAAATAGCTACTGTCTGGCACTCACAAGTGTTAAACAAAAATGCCTTCCCCTGATGAAACTCCTTTGGGCCAAAAAGTTTAACCTGCATTATTTCTTTAACCTCACTGCATTTTTATGGGAAATGTGTTTATTTTTTGAAATAACATTGAAATATATCCTTAAAAGAATATTTTAGTTCTCCGCAAGGTTCTCTTCTTTTTAAACCAACACATTACCTTTTAAAGATCAATAGTCTAACCCTGGCCAAGTAGCTCAGTTGCTTAGAGTGTTGTCCTGATATACCAAGGTTGTGCATCTGATCACCAGTTAGGACACGTACAAGAAACAACCGATGAATGCATAAACAAGTGGAACAACAACAAATTGATTGATCTATCTCCCTCTCTCTCCAAAATAATAAAAAATTTAAAGAATAGTCTACTTCTCTTTAAATTTTCACATTTCAAAAGTGTAGCAAGTAATAAATATTAATATAATTTTCTAAAATGTTACCTCTAAATTTCTATGGTCTCATCTTGACCCTGCCTTCTCAAGGCAAAGGTTATTTTTCCATTCTTTATACTTGATCAAAATTACAAATTTTATTCCTTTTAAAATGATATTTATAAGCATAAATTAATATAAATGCAAAAATACCTCATATTATTCACCAGCTGATTGAAGTTTTGTGCTTTTTAAATGGTTACTTTAGCGCTCTCCAATTCATTCAAACACACAGAAATGTAACTTTCAACTGATCATGCTTTGTTGCAACACTTTCTTTCTAAGCTGCAGTTCACATGTTAGCCTCATATTTTATTCTTAACTTGCTACTGTTGTTCAATCTATAGAATCTTTCTTGAAGGCTCCCATACTGCTTGTAATTTAAACTTTTATTTTTGGTGACTCACCATTTTCAAACTGCCTTCTCTAACCATATCACCTTTCCAGTTGAATTTATGCATTCTTTTAACCAATAACTGCTTTACTTTTTATCTTTATTTTGAGATTCTTAAGTTAGCTGTTGCCCAGATTATTTTGCTCTTAGGCATTTTTCCTGGAGATAAGTTCACGCTATTTTTGAGGGGCAAACATTTGACTGGCCCAAGAATTTTAGGAATACGTTTATGTCCCCAATGCACCATAAAATTTAGTCCCTTAACATTTCAGGTGTTCTCTTTGCTCAGATTCATAGTGAGTTAAGTAAAAGTATGAGCATCTTATAGTTTACACTCTTCAGTCTCAGTTTGGTCAAGGAGACTTTAAAAATTGACCAAATTGTCATTGTTTTTATCATTAGCCCATTTGTTTAAACTAAATCGTCATTCATAAAACCAGCATTTTTGTTATGCTGGCATCCAAACTTACAAATATTTCTTATGGACTTATTTTTAAAAGACTTATGAGTATCTAGATATATATTGATTTCTTCTTTTGGAGTCTTAGCAACTTGGCTTTCTCAATAGCTTTCTGAGAGAGATTTTCATCCTTTCTTGGTATTCTTTTTGATGTCTAGAGACCATAGAACTTTCAAAAGACATCACAACAATACTAGTATTACTACATACCCTCTCAAAAGCCCAAACTTGTTTTTTCCTACTCATTAAGGTAATACTTTATCAAAAGTTGTTCAGTTTAGTACTGTAAGCACAGGTCTTCATCAGACATTTTACATGCCCCTATTAGAAGGCTAACAGGATCATTAAGAATAACTTTCTGGTATATATTTTTTTCTGATACTTCCCTCATGACTGGGTTATTAACTATCTCAAGCCTATAAAAAGAAGCTAAAAGAGAAAAAATCTAATTGAGAAAAGATATGTAAAATAACCAGCATAGTATCAGGCACATAGTGTTCAAGAGGTGATAACTATTATTCTTATCCTCATCACCACTTTACTTTATGTGTATTAAGAATTCATTACCTAGCCCTGGCTGCTGTGGCTCAGTGGATTGAGCGTCGGCCTGCGAACCAAGTGTCGCTGGTTCGATTCCCAGTCAGGGCACATGACTAGGTTGCCATCAGGTCCCCAATTGGGGGAGCAGGTGAGAGGCAACCACACAGTGATGTTTCTCCCCCTCTCTTCCTCCTTTCCCCTCTCTCTAAATAAATAAAAAATAAATAAACAAAACAAACAAATTAATTTAAAATAAAAAGAATTCATTACCTGACTCAATTCTTACTTCGTTTTTCATTAATTACTCATAGCAACCTTTGAGGAAACTATATTTTATCTCCACTTCATAGATTGGTAGACTGCACCCTAGAGGGTTTAAGTACCTTGACTGCAATCGTACAGTCAAGAACTGAGCCTGTCTGTCACAATCACTGCCCATGCTTTGATGTGATAACATCACCCATCATTTACCCAGCTTCACCAAAATATTACTAAACTTTCTACTCTCTTTCCTTTTTTTCCTTATTCTGCCATTCTTCCCACCTCAATAGAGTTCACTTTACTCCCCCATTCTCAGTGAAGGATTTAGGAGGTGGAAATTGAGGTTATAGAAGGAAACTTTAATGTTATGCAAGTATTGACTTCATCTTAGCTTCCAACTTTCACCTATCCATTCTCTACTTCAGTCATCCACAGAATAGTTACTATTTCTATCATATGAATCACTTTTTTTGTCCTTATTTTATTGCTTTTTCTCTGTTCTCAATGAACCTCTCCCTTTCCCTTGTATTTTCACCAACTCTTACTCCATACACTCAATTAAAATCCAAATCTTCAGGTACTTGGAATATTGGGAGGACCGCTCTACAAAGTCCATGATTGATTAACCGTTACGCACTACAACCAAAACTAATACAGAATAATAGTAAATGTAAACTGTAATTGAAAAATAAAAAAGAAATCTAAATCTTCCTTTAAAGTTCAATTTAAATGTTACTTCTTCCTCTGAAGCCTCCTGGATCTGCCTGGTTAGAAATAACCACTTGTTCCTCCTTGCTTTTCCAGTGATAAATATGATAGAGTGGCAAGTGACTTTACACCTTGCTCATCACCTGCGGAAAATATACCCTGTTTGCCCTTCTATATCTTTTTCTTCATCCAACTCTGTGTTATGACTGGCTTATATAGACTGCCTTAATATGTATCTTTGATCTGTCTTCCATTGGGGTTTACCAATGAAGAGCAGCAACAAGAGATTGTAAGGTACAAAGGCAGAGATTGAAGTCAGGATGTTAATTCTTCTGGGTCCATCTGTGCCGAGTTACTGACAGTTGGTTTCATCCTTCAATTAATGTACAGCTTCTATGAGGGTGGTCACAGCTTCTATGGGGAGGCTCACTCTCCCTAGAAATATTTCCCTTCCACTTTCCCTCCTAGGCATAGATGTTAAAGTAGCCAAGATTTTACTGAATCCATGGCACTGCACCATCTCTTGCTTCTCTACATGCTGCTCAAATTATCCTTTTTGGTGTACCCTGATTTTCTGCTGGGACCCTGTCTGATAAACTTCTTACTATGCTCCTCTAAGCTGTTGATTTTACAGGCCACATTATTATACTTATTAGAAGAATGTCTTCAGATTAGTCAATAAACTGATTGATGATAGTGATAACAGCTCGAATTTACTGAACACATACAATGTCTTGCTCACTCTCTTGATGCACTGCATGCATTAGTATAATTTAATTAACTTACTATTAGCTAAGCCAGGGACAAGATGGTTAGACGGTACCATAAGTAACTTGTCCATGGTCACCCAGTGGCTTTGTGGAGCTTAGGATTCAGAACTGTCCAAAGCCTAAACGTTGAGTTCTAGGTTGAAGCAAGTGGTTTGCAAACTTGAGCATGTACCAGCATCACACAGAGCGTTTGTAAAAACAGAGGTACAGAGTGGAGTTCCAGTCAACATGGAGGCTTAGATAGACACTCTGCATCTCCCTCCAAAGCTAAGAAGGAATAAAGCTACCTCAAAACTAGAGACAACCAGAAGTTCCAGAAAATTCAGCTGCATGGAAGTCCAACAAACAGAGATGTGAAGAAATACTGATGCAGAGAGGTAGGAGGGGCAGAGGCAGGACAGAGAGGATGTGGTGTGGCAGCGGCAGCAGCAGCAACAGTGGCAGCAGCAGGCCAGGGGAAAGCACAGTCACACATTTTAAAAAGTAGGGAGAGACACCTTGGGAGCACTCCCAGCACCAACCAGACCAGACCTCACAGCTCACAGTTCCAGCACCAGGGAATATAAAGCCTCACTGCTTCTGACTGTGCAAACCAGTGGGGGTTGCAGGGAGGAAGAAATTGCTGGTCTCTCAGTAGAGTCCACTTGTTTAAAGGGCCCCCACAATCCTAGAACGTCTGCAAGCACACTCACTCTGAGAATGACAGCCACGGCAATAGCTAGAGAAGCGCCAGTCTCAAACAGAACTAGGAGAAGTACCTGGGAAAGGGGCGAAAGCTGAGCAAGTCTCGTTGTCCCCTCTCAGACTCTGCCTTCCCACACAGCTCCACAATGTGGTGAAATGGGTCACACTGTACTGACAAATACCTAAGACTCTGCCCCTTACAATGTAACAGGTGTGACATTTTTACGTAAGACACAGAGGCAAACACACACAGGAGCCTATCAAGATGAGGAGACCGAGAAGTATGGCCCAAAAGGGGAAACATATCAAGGTTCCAGTGGGAGAACTAAGTGACAAGGAGATAGCCCAGACGCAGAGTTCAAAGCACTGGTGGTAAATATGCTCACAGACTTGACAGATATGCTTGAGTATGGCAAATGCATCAGGGAAGAAGTTAAGGTTATGCTAAATGAAATGAAGGAAAATTTACACAAAACCAATGGTGAAAGGAAGGAAACCAGGGTTCAAATTAAGGATTTGGAATATAACAAAGACAAAAAGTTAGCCAGTACAGAATAATAAAACAAGAATTGAAAATATATGAGGAGAGGCTTAGAAACCTCTAGGACAATTTTAAACATGCCAATATCCAAATCATAGGGGTGCCAGAAGTAGAAGAGGAAGAGCAAGAAATTTAAAGCTTATATGAAAAAATAATGAAGGAAAACTTTGCAAATTTGGCAAAGGAAATAGATGTATGAGTCCAGGAAGCACAGAGAGTCCCAAACAAGCTAGACCCAAAAAGGACCACACCAAGATACATCATAATTAAAATACCAAAAGTTAAAGTTAAAGAGAGAATATTAAAAGCAGCAAAAGAAAAGCAGAGAATTGCCTACAAAGGAGTTCCCATAAGACTATCAGCTGATTTTTCAAAAAAAAAAAAAAAAAAAAACGTTGCTGGCAAGAAGGGGCTGGCAAGAAGTATTCAAAGTGATGAAAAGCAAGGACCTACAATCAAGACTACCTTATCCAGCAAAGCTATCATTTAGAATGGAAGGACAGATGAAGTGCTTCCCAGACAAGGTAAAACTAAAGGAGTTCATCATCACCAAGCCATTACTACATGAAATGTTAAAGTGACTTATTTAAGAAAAAGCTCAAAACTATGAACATTAAAATGACAACAAACTCACAACTACCAACAACTGAATCTAAAAAGTAAAAACAAAAACAAACCAGGTAAACAACCAGAACAGGAACAGAATCATATTTATGGTGGTCATTTGGAAGGTTATCAGCTGGAAGGGGGAAGGGGGAGAAATGGGGAAATGGTGCAGGGATTAAGGAGCATAATTGGTTAATACAAAAGGGGGGAGTTAAGAATAATATAGGAAAGGGTGAAGCCAAAGAACTTATATGCACGACCCACGGATATGAACTAAGGGGGGTGGGGTTGCTGGATGGAAGTGGGGTACTGAGAAGAGGGGAGCAAAGAGAAAAGAAATTGGGACAACTATAACAGTATAATCAATAATATACTCAAAAAAAAGGAAAATAAAACAGAGGTACTGAGCCCACTCCCAGAGCATGTGATTCTGTAGGTCTGGAGCAAGGCCCAAGAATTTGATTATAACAAATTCTCAGGAGAAGTTGATGGTCTGGATACCACACTTTGAGAATCACTAGTTCAGACAATAATGCTTTCCACATATAATAACTTTAGAAGCTGTTCAACAGTATGAAGTACAAACATTTCAGGACTTGTTTCCAGCTGAATTCCCAGATGCCAAGTCAGAAGTTTAACGAAATATCATTGTCTATGTATTGTTTAAGTGTTAGAATAATTTTCTGGTGATAAATGCCAATAAGAAATGCACCAAGACCAGGTGGGTACTTGAATTATTGGGAGGATCACGTTGTAAATTATGTAATTATCTAATCCTTATGCCGTACACCTGAAACTAATATAAAATAATATTGAATATCAACTTTAATTAAAAAATAAAAATAAAATAAATGCAAGAGGCTCAGGGATTCATTCTGATCAAGCACACCTTAAGTAAACAAATAAGTATAATACAACTGTTAACTGTTTCAATAGAGTGTATATATATATATATATATATATATATATATATATATATGCATGTGTATGTGTGTGTGTATATATATATATATATATATATATATATATATATTTATTTATTTATAATTTGGCCAAAAAGTTAATTGTTCTCTTTTCTGTAAGATGGCTTTAGTAGCGATTAGTTGTCCTTAACTTCCTTCAAAACAATTTTGTTAGATTGTATTATGACAGCTGTCATATCAGCGTACATTTAAAAAACATCAAAATTGGTGAATTTTTATGTAGTCATTTTAATATCAATAATGAAAAAAAATACACAACATTTTTGGCATGCCATGCTTTATTACTCAAGAAAGGTCAAAACACAACTGAAATGAAATAAAAAAGAGAGAGAGATTTGTGCAGCGTATGGAGGAGGTGCTATGACTGATTGAATGTGTCAGAAGTGGTTTGTGAAGTTTCATGCTGGAGGTTTTCCACTGCACGGTGTTCCACAATCAGGTAGAGCAATTTAAGTTGATAGTGATGAAATCAAGACATTAATTGAGAACAATTAACATTATATGATGCAGAAGATAGCTGACATACTCAAAATATCCAAATCAATAAAGTTATTGGTGAAAATGAAAAATCTGTCTTTTATTTTATGGAAAAAAAGACTAAGTAGACTTTTTGGCCAACCAGTGGAACACATTTGAGAAAGAAATAAATTATCTTTATAGTGAGGTAATAAATTCTGTCTCACAGAGGCAATAATAGGACTAAATATTTGAAGAAGTGTTGCTCAACAAGAAACACATGAGGAGATGGGCATTCTAAGGACAGGAAATGCCCTTTTGAGAAATTTGCTAAGGGAACTGAAGAATAATGTAGCAAGATTCTGGCATCAAATGTTCCCAGAACACAAGTGTGGGTACTCTGTCATTCTAAAATGAGATGCTAACCTTTTCTCACTGCATACACACTCACATTATTCATACAGTACTTACTGAGCACCTGTTAAATGCTACACATGGAGATTAGCACCAGGGTTACACTAATCATGCAGGTCTAGTACTTGACCTCAAAAAGCCTGTATTTAGATTATGCACACCAGCTTGATACACTCCCTTTTGGATAACATGTTCAGTTCAAACTTAGTCTCAAGCAAAATATATTCACAAAAATGATTCAGGAGTTAAATAGCAAAGAAATTAGTGTTCATTTTATTAAACAGTAGTTAAAAATCATTTTATATGCCAGGACAGGTTTTGTTTAGAAGACATAATAGTCTCTTACATGTATTATATGAGCCAGATTATATACATGAAACTTTTTCTAAAAGAAATTTTCATTTCTTTCCCAAGAAGCTAGAAGTAGGGGTCAGGGGTGGGAATACAGTACTTTCACCAAAGGCCAGTCTCATTCCAACTGCTCAGCAGAGCTACAATTCACATCTTTCTGAATGGCTTCCAAACTAAGTCATATAACAAAGTGACGATGAAAAAATGACCCATTAATCTTACGCTGTGTGTTGTAATTTAACTCTGGGTTTAGCATAGGAAAATATAATTTGCATTGATTAGAAATATTCTTTATGGCTGCATAGATTATCAATCCTGAACATTTTTAAATTATTGACTGGGCTGACATGATGAACTACACAGGAGCACTTCTAGATGGCATCTCAATGTCACTTGTTACTCATATAATATTGGTCTAAGGATAAATGTATATTTCACTCAATGTGAGATCTTATTTCAATCACCAAAATATGCCCACTTCTATTCAATGGCTGTAATCATGAAATAAGTAGCTGACATCATTTAGAAAATTCAATGCAAGTTTCTAATGTAATATTAACTATCCAACTCTTATTATGCTATTTCCCCCACTTTGGTGAACCTAATATAATGACTTGGTCAGTCCATGAAGATTTATTTATTAATTCATTTAAATGTTCTGAGGTATATTTTGAAAGACTTAGATTGTGGTCTGTAGGATCTGAATGAATTCTCTCTTACCAACTGTATGACCTTGACCAAGTGACTTAAGATCTCTGAGACTCACTTTCCTAACCTGTAAAATGAAAATAACAATAAAATTTAAGTTGTAAAGCTAAAAAAAATAAATTGTGGTAGCATATTTTTGGTAATGTTTTACTGATCTACAAAAGTAATCATTCTAATGGTTTATTATGAGTATGGTTGTTAAGATTATTGAAAACCTATTGTGTGTTAGGGTCTGTTCAAGGAGCTATAATTTTATAGCTATTCTTCACCCTTATCCCAGTTTCATCTCTGAAGTTCTGCCACACAACAGAAAAAGCATACTGGCATTTCTAAGGAGGGGGACCGCTGCAGTGACATCTTAGTTGTACCAACTGTATAAGATATACAAAAGTTGTAGCGTATCTTTTGTCATTCTTTGGGATTATAATTACCTTTCACTAGAATGAGTCCTGACATCCCCCTTGTAGACACCTGTGAAAAGGTTGATGATGTTGTTACCTTCTCTGGCTACTGAGCAGAGGGCAGAAACATAGGAAAAGAGACCTTTCTTTTCTATTCATGTTACTAAGAACCTTCTTGGATAATGACCTTATTAAATATTGTTGCATGTGATAGACTCAAAGGAGTGTGCAAAACAAAGAGCATTGACTTCTGTTATACATGAATTTCACTTGAGACCTGCCTTTCCAGAAACAAAGCAGATGTTTCAATACTTTCCAGGTGCTGAAGTATAATACTCTGGCAATCTCCACCACTGCATGCTTGATATACTGTTCCCTCCAGATAAAATGTTGTTCCATCAAGGTCAGAGCACTGGTGAAAATGTCTGATTTTATCATACAGGCAGAACCAAATAAACCTGCTGAAATTCTTCCCAGCTCACATTCTACCTTCTCTGTGAAACATCCTACAAGGTCCACAATGAAAACTACCTTATCTCCTTCAGGAGATATTGTGCACTATAAAAATTGTATTTTACATATAAATGCATTTACATTAAGTTATAATAGCTATGTCTTCTCTTCCTAACTAAACTGTACATCCTATAATTGCAGTGGTCATGCACATCATTGGATCCTCCAAAATATCCAGAATAATGTCACAGATTTAGTATATAGTTGCTTAACAGAAGGTAACTATCTAACAATTATAAATATGTTCAAAATTGTGCTAGAAGTTATGTAGAAAAAAGAAATTTTAAGTGAATTCCTTCCAGGAGATCATAATCCACTTAAAACATTTAAATAAAAGCATAGACTTCTCATAGATAAAAAAGAAAATTGGCCCCTGATTGAAAGTCAGATGCCAGAAAAAAAAATTGACTATTATGGGGAGGCCATGCATCTCATGTTTTTGGGGACAGTCTCAGTTTACACCTATTGTTCAAGTGTAATTGTTAGTGTAGTTTTAAAAGTCCTGGTTTGGACAACAATTTATATGATCACTGTATCTATAGATTAATATTTTTATTTATTTATTTATTTTTTGCTGTTGTTGGAGACAATAACTCTGAAATCAGCTGTTACAAATTTGGGCCCTCAGTTGGGTGGTTGGGCAAAGGAACTTGCTTCATGCTCAACATAAATTCCACAGGGAAACAATTTTAAGAAAATTCGTGTTGAGTTCAATTTTTTAGCTGTTTTAGACTTAAATAGGCATGCTGATTTCAAAACTGCAGATAGTTTTCTTCTATCACTTCAAGTTTGTTCTCTATACCTTATCTTAATGTGACCACTCTAGGCTGGATGGAGCCTGGATCGAGGGAAGCACTAGTGCTCTCCTATTGGCTGACAGCAAACCTCCCTCAAGTGGGGAGCAGTGTAGGATGACCTTGGAGACCAGCGACAGGTTTATACTTGTCTAAGCTATTCAGCTACACATGAGACAGTGTGGTGAGAGGTTGTGTGCTGCTCTATATAGTGAATCGTATTCCGAAGTGTATTACTAGTTCTTGTCTGTATACGAGGAGTTAGCAGAATTTATTTTTTATTTACATATGTACTTATTTTCTTTTCTTCAGAGCATGTCTGCCTCTGCTAGTTCTCATCATAAGTGCCTAAACAATCCTGATTTGTTTTGTTATCTTTGTGGTAGTTTCTCCATTCCCAGTCAAAAGACAAACATGAGCACATTTGTCAGGCAAGCCAATTTTGCATATTTTAAAGTAAAACTTGGTGATCAAGATAAGTCTTGGGCCCCTCACAAGGTGTGCAAGCAATGTGTTGAGAGTTTATGGATGTGGATGAAGGGAACATGTGATAAATTGCAATTTGGTATACCTATGGTTTGGCAAGAGCCCAGAGATCATTCAAGTGACTGTTCCTTTTGTATAGTGAAAATGTCAGGCTATAACAAGAAAAATAAATGTAAAATAGAGTATCCTGGTCTACCATCAGTTATACACCCAGTGCCTCATTCAGCTGAAATCTCAGTGCCAGTTTTCATTGAACTACCTTCTTTCAAAAAACAGGAGTATGGTGAAGAACTAAGTGAGGGAAATGATGAAGATTTTGAAATTAAAGATGATTCAGTTCATATGGGATGTGATCAGCATGCATTGAATGATTTTGCACGAGATTTGGGACTACCCAAAAAGGCTTCAGAACTCCTAGCATCAAGACTGCATGAGAAAAACTTGCTTGAAAAAGGAGCAAAGGTATCCTACTTTCTGTCAAGAGAAAGTGCATTTCTGAAGTACTTTTGAAGTGATGCTGGTTTTGTGTATCACGATAACATACACAGTTTAATGGAGGAATTGGGAATTTCAATCTAGAACGCAAATGAATGGTGACTGTTCATCGATAGCTCAAAACAGAGTTTGAACTGTGTTCTCCTCCACAATGGCAATTTATCTGGTGCAATTCCAATTGGCCATTCAGTTTGTTTTTGTGAAGAATATGAAGACATAAAGAGAGTCATTAGACAGACACACTGTGTCTCCCTTCACAACTAAGAAGGAATACAACTACTTCAAAACTAGAAACAACCAGAAGTTCC
Source organism: Furipterus horrens (assembly GCF_987537825.1). Classification (NCBI taxonomy): domain Eukaryota; kingdom Metazoa; phylum Chordata; class Mammalia; order Chiroptera; family Furipteridae; genus Furipterus; species Furipterus horrens. The sequence continues at coordinate 100,205,346 of NW_028327177.1, read as the reverse complement.
AGAAAATCAAACTGCATGGAAGTCCAGCAAACAAAAATATAAAGAAGAAATACTCGTCCAGATAGGTAGGAGGGGTAGAGGTAGGAGGGGCAGAGCCAGGGTGGAGAGGACATGGTGTGGTGGCAATAGCAGCGGTGCCAGAGGTAGGCTGGAAGAAAGTTCAGTCACACATTTTAAAGTCAGGAGGGACACCTGGGGAGCATTCCTAGCTCCCCACTGGACCTAGGAGCTCATGGTCCCAGCACCGGGGAGAATCAAGCCTCATTGCTTCTGACTGTGCAGACCAATGGGGTTGAGGTGGGGGCAGAAACTGCTGGTCTCTCAGCAGAGCCTGCATGTTTAAAGGGCCCCCATGGTCCTAGAATGTCCGCAGACAAACCCACTCTGGGAACAGCGACCAGGACAGCAGCTAGAGGGGCGCCAGTCTGGTGCAGAGGTAGGAGAGGTGCGGGAAAAGGGGCAAGTGGCATTGTTCCCTCTAGGACCCCTCTGCCACACACAGGGCCACAACGTGGTGAAACAGGTCACCCTGTACTGAGAAATCCCTAAGGCTCCGCCCCTTACAACATAACAGGAGTGACAGCTCTACCTGGGATGTGGAGGCAAACAAACACAGGAGCCTGTCAGAATGAGGAGATAGAGAAGCATGGTCCAAAAGGGGAAATGGATCAAGGTTCCAGTGAGAGAACTAAACAACAAGGAAATAGCCAACCTAACAGATGAGGAGATAGACAACCTCACAGAACAGAATTCAAGACACTGGTGTTAAGGATGCTTATAGGCTTGACAGATATGCTTGAGTATGGCAAACACATATGAGAAGAAGTGAAGGCTATGCTAAGTGAAACAAAGGAAAATCCACACAAAACCAATGGTGAAGAGAAGGAAACTGGGGTTCAAATCAATGATTTGGAACATAAGGAAGAAAAAAACAGTCAACCAGTGCAGAATGAGGAAGCGAGAATTGAAAAAAATGAGGAAAACTTCCCAATTTTTTTGAAGGAGATGGACATACAGGTCCAGGAAGCACGGAGGGTCCCAGGCAAACCGGACCCAGAGGGGACCACACCAGGATGCATCATGACTGGGATACAAAAGGTGAAAGATAAAGAGAGAGACCTGGGGGCATCAAGAGAGAGGTGGAGAGTTGCCTACAGGAGGGATCCTATAGGACTACCAGTTGATTCCTCGAAGGACACTTTGCAGGCAGGAAGGGACTGGCAAGCAGTATTCAATGTGATGAAAGGCAACCTGCAACCAGGATTACTCTATCCAGCAAAGCTATTATTTGGAATGGAAGGGCAGATGGAGTGCTTCCCAGACAAGACAAAGCCAAAGGAGTTCATCATCACCAAGCCATTATTATATGAAATGTCAAAGGGACTTACTTAAGAAAAAGATCAAAACTATGAACACTAAAATGACAAAAAACTCACAACTATCAACAACTGAATCTAAAAAATAAAAACAAAATCCAACTGAGCAAACCAGAATGGAAGCAGAATCATAGGTATGGGGATCGTTTGGAGGGTTATCAGCTGGGAGAGGGAAGGGGAAGAAATGGGGATATGGTGCAGGGATTAAGAAGCATAGTCAATTGGTACAAAATAGACAGGGGGAAGTTAAGAATAATATAGGAAAGGGTGAAGCCAAGAAACTTATATGCACAACCCATGGACATGAACTAAGGGAGGTGGGATTGCTGGAGGTAAGGGGAGTACTGGGAGGAGGGGAGCAAAGGGGAAAAATTGGAACTACTGTAACAGCATAATCAATAAAATATACTTTAAAAAATTGACAGAGCAAGAAAAAAAGAGAGTAATTGATCTGTTGCAATTTCACAAGCACAATTGGATCATCTGTATTGACCTTCAAATGGTCTGCTTCCTTCTTAGTCAGCAATGCAGATACACCAAGTATCCCTGTTTTCTGTGTATGTGGGACAGCAGAGCTCATGAGAAGCATTGGGTGGAATTGAATTGGTCTCCAACATTTAACCTCAAACCCGGTGATCCAAATATTCTACATGAGCCACTTGTTGACAGAAAGAACATTCTATTCCCACCTCTGCACATAAAACTGGGTCTCGTGAAGAAATTTGTTAAAGCTTTGCCAACTGAAGGAGACTGTTTTAAGTATTTCCTTTTGGCATTTCCTAGCCTGTTGTTTGAAAAGATAAAATACCTTAATATGTATGGTAACAGAACTTTATTAGTTGTACACAATTTGATTTACAGTAACAACATATAGCTTTTATATGAATAACTAAATAAACAGTATATTCAGGTAATTTTTTCTTTATTTTCCTTTGTATGCACATTTTGTATGATTTTGGGAACAATGGGAGGGTATCCTATACCTTAAAAAGTTGATGTTATAGAGAAAATCTGGCGTAATTTTTGGATTCAGATGCCAAGAGTTAGTCAAAAACAAGTGTCATATCTAACTCAACAAAAATTGTGTTCCCCAGTGTAATAGAACGCTGGTGTCTCTCAAAGTGTGTTCAATGGACCACAAATCCTGTGAGAGAGTCCATAAAGGTAGGATTTATTTCAAAAAATTTAGGACCTGCTGATTACTAGACTCTTAATTCACAAGACTCATAAGAAGCTCTCTCACAAAGAAACTGACTTGGTTTGAGCCAGTATTTCTCTTACAGTAGTATCAGTTTGAGAAGACAAAGGACATTTCCCATCTATAATGCAATACTTCTACTGGCTAGTGGAGTGCCTACAGTTAGTAGATTCCTAATAAATATTTGAATGAGTCTGAACATATATTCCTTTTTTAAGCCATAGCAGTTGAACATAGTGCATAACATATTTTGACTTATTAGGGAGAATAACAATATAAATGATACATTTATATAAATCATTTAAAAATAATATATATTTGAATATACTTTTTTTGGTAAATAAACACAAAAGCATATTTAGAGGCAATGGTTCATGAACTACATTTGCTTAGAAAACTCACTAAGAAAGATGACTACTAAAAACTACAATTTGAATCCAAAACAATTAATTTAGTGCATTTGTCACCACTCCTTAGCATTTTTAGGGTAGGGTTAAAGATGTATACATTTATTTTCTGCCATAATATAACATCACCTGAGGAATGATATTTTATCAGCTAGACATAAGATTTGCTTTTGTCATTTTAGCATATTTGATAACATAAGATATTTCTAGATTTCTTTTTCTCATGTGGCTTTGATAGCATCTCCATCTAAAATTTACTTTGGAGATCAAATGTCATAAAAATTTCTTAGACTGCTTACTATATGATTCCACTATGGTTTTTAATGTGAATATAGCAAAAAATAAATAAGGCAGAGAGAAATAAAGTAGATGTACTTGGCACTACTCTCTACTGATGAAGTTTCCCAGAATTTTGTGGGAATATGTATGTATAAGTGGAAATATTTTCACCATTAAAATTTACAATTTTACTTTAAAAATGTATCTAATTTTACCATAACCTAAAATTTCCATTTTTCTTTCCTTAGGTTTGCCCTCTAGACTGCTATTCATCCTAATGGAAGTTGCTCACATTCACTTTAAATGGAATGCTAAAGTAGTAATATTAAGGTTACCCCTTCATCCCACCAACAAAAAATATGTGTAGGTTTTCCACTCACCACCTTATTTTCCACCTTATTTTCATTATTTTGGAATGAAAGTGTAGAGTCTGATAAGTCTGTCATTACTCTATAATTACCAATGTTATTAAAATAGAATATAAATATAAACTACATGTAAAAGGAGTAGTAAAAGGGAAAAAAGGAAAGGGGAATAAGAATGCAAATTTCCACTTATAGAATCAATTAGTCACTGGGATGTCAACAACAGCACAGGGAATATAGTCAATAAATAACTTGGATGGTATCAGATGGATACTAGACTTGTCATGGTAATCACCATATAAGATAGATAAATGTTGAATAACTATGTTGTACACCTGAAACTAATATAATACTGTATATTAACTATCTTTTAGTAAAAAAAAGAAGTTTAATAGTGCATGAATGAAATTGCTATACCCAAAAATACAAATTAGTAAATGTTACTAAATGCTAAGAGGTATTATTAATAATATAAAATATAAAGAATGATGACCAGATTTTATATGTTGAGAGAGTTATTTATATGCCTTTTCTCTCTCTCACTTACTCAGCCCCCGAATAAATAGGGAATATATTCACAACATGGAAGATTTGTGTCAGTGTGTTACTCAAAAGCTACCCAATCACAGACATGACAGTGTAGTGCAATATGCAAATGGCCTTTTAAACAATTTCCCTTATGTTTCTATTGTCTATAAAGACATCTATGTCCAAGTGCTTTGCACTTAACTCTGCCGTTTCTGAGTTAGAATCAGTCAGAAGTAGGTTCATATTTCATTGCTTTGGCAATATTTAAATGAATGTACATCAAGTAACATAATTGCCGAGATCACAGGCTGAGTTCATTCTACCAACCAATTGTGATCTTAGGTAAATTCCTATTTTTTCTGAACCTTGAAGATAATGGAATAATAATATTACCTACTTCACAGGGTTGTAGTCGGGATAAAAAGTCATTAGGATGGTATGCCTTTTATCCAGGCAATGTTGATAAATGTTACCAATGCTATCATCATCATCTTCATTATGACAGATCAAGGACATATTACCAAATGGAAGTTCAACATTCCCTGGGCCATACACACCGTTTCTTTCAAGGGATTACATTGTAACTGGGGTCCTAACACCATCAACTAACAGATAATGCTTTTTTTTCCCTGCAGGTTATTTTGACATCTTTTATGTCTGTCCATTTACGTCTTGGTTAAGCATATTCTTGTCATACATGGAGGAAGCTGCTTTCTAAAGAGAGGAACAATGTAGTGTCAAGTGATAAAGACATTGAATGAAGTCTTTCATCTTTCAGACTGTCCATAGAAGAGCTCAGTGGACCTCTGAGTGGCAACCTGGGTCTATCTCACTTGTTTGTAATAGGTAAAGGGACATGGTGATTAGCGTGTGGTCTGAGAAACAGAGGCAGCTGCATATAAAGTTAAAACACAAGCAGAACTGACTTAAATTCTTCTTTCTTAGGTCTTTTCCCCCATGTTCAGATGTTCAGGGAACTTTCCTGCCCTCTGGTCCTGATAGGCATGTGTGACATCTGCGTGGATAACCAAGTCACCATTGTGTACCATGAAAGCTCTTATTTGCAAACAGCAGGAACCAGAGATAGCTGATTTAAGCAGAAGAAAGTTCTGAACAGTTATTGTTAGATCTCACTAACTAGAAGCAGACTGAAATATCAGAAGTCAAGGCCCTCCTATTGAAATTATAGAATCACACCAAAGTGATGCCACGCCCCGCTTTGCCTTGTTGACCCAGCAAGCACAGAATACAGGAGGCTGACCCTGGCACTGCTGAACTTGCTTCTACACATTATTTATTACTAATTCAAAATCTAGGACATGGGTGTGATTGGCAAACCCTAGGTCACCTGACTGTCTTCCAGCTGTAAGGGAGAATGAAAAAAAGAATTAACAATGTAGCGGGTATTTTCAGGTTGTATTTTCGGAGGAATGCTCTGTTTCTCACCAAGACTCACAAAGGGGAAAACTTCCCCAATCAAGAAAGGAATTTCAGATCAGATGCTTAGAAGTTAAAAACAACAATAACAAAGTCAGATGTGCAATTATAGACATTAAGTAATTAAGTGCATATAGTTGGAATGATTCAGACCTGTGTTCATCACATCTTAAGCAAGCTACTCAGTCTTACCGAGTTTCAATTTCCTCTGAAGAAAAAAATGTGAAAGTTTCCATCCATATGGTAACTTGTACAGATTCAGTTGAGATAATATATGAAAAGTTCCTGGCACACCACAAGCATTTTATAAAACTATTATTATTGTTACCGATTAAATGATTTATAAAAATTAATAGGGAGAGTAATAACTATTAATACAGTGCCAAGTGTTGCATTTATTATCTCAACTAAGCATTTGTTATTTAACAAACATTCCATATATCAGAAAATAACCTGTTAGCTTTTATTTTAGAGATGGAAAAAAGTCCCGAGGCTTAAAAAATGTGAACAATGAACCAAAAATTAGTCAGTTATAAGGTAATAAATATTATTTAGCCTCTCAAAAGTGAGATTCTGTCATTTGTGACCACACAGGTGAAACTGGAGGGCATAAAGTGAAATAAGCAAAACAGATAAAGACAAATACTGCATGGTATCATTTATATGCTTAAAAAGTGTCAAACTTGTAGAAACAGGGCAGAAAACTGTTTCCAGGGGCTGGGAGGTGGGGGAAATAAGGAGACATTGGTAAAAGAGTACAAACTTGCAGCTCTAAGTTGAATATGTTCTGAGTATCTAATACATGGCATGGTGACTATAGTTAATAATACTGAATCGTATAACAGAAATTTGCTAAGACAGTAGAACTTAAGTGTTCTCACTTTTAAAAGGTGGGATATATATGTGAGGTGTTAGATGTGTTAACTCAATGAGGAGAATTTTTTCACAATTATACATATGTGAAATCATCACAATGTACAATTTAAATATCTTACCATTTTATTTGTTAATTATACCTCAACAAAACTAAAAAAGAAAAAGACAATGGAGGTGAGATTCTAACCCAGGGTTTTTAGCTGAAGAAATTGTAATTTTAATCTTCATAATATAGTAGTATTCTTCTCTATGTTATGAATGTAAAATGCTTAAAACAAAGGAAACATTAATAAATCATATTTATTGTTTCTATCGTCGTCGTCGGCAGCCGTCCGTCTCGAGAGACGATGGTGTAGCTTCTTAAGAGTCTATCTGCACCGCCGAGAATGGCTGTGCAGTCCGACTCGGGAGTGACACGGTATCTGTCTCCTCCCGTGTTAAATCGACATCTTGTGATGACGCTGGAGTGTCCTCTCCAGTGAAGCTGAAGCTACAGAGCCTGGGCAGGGTGATATGGAGGGTCTGCTGTTGCCCATGCAGCAGACCCCCCCTCTCTTCGCAGCTGAAGGGTCCAAGGGAAAGACGGAGTCAATACAGCTTGGCTTCAGGTGCGCCGCAGGAGTTGCCGGTGTTGACTACAACGTCAAACCGCCTTAGGGACTCCGGCTCCGGATTTTCTGTCAAGGTTTACTCCCTTAGCCTTTCCCCTGAAGAGGTATGCCGCAAGGCAGCGGAGGTTTTTTGGAGTCAGAGTTTTCCTTCTCTGATGTGCCCTGACTGGAAGATCGAACCAGCGATACTTAGCTCGCAGGCCGATGCTTAATCCACTGAGCCAAACCAGCCAGGGTATTGTTTCTATAATTGTAATATTATCTATCAGTACAGTTTACTATATATGGGGTATAGTTTACTTCTAACTGTAAGAGTATAAGGTATAAATTCCTGCTGCACAACTAAAAGTCCCTGTGGGCAGTTGTGCAGTAAATACAGCAGAGAATGAGGTCTCTCATCTCCCAGCCCAGAGTCTCCTAAGTTGGTTGCTCTTCACACCAACTCCTTTACAATGAGGGAATAATGCCTTTCCCATATTTGCAATGGGCATGAAAATCCATTTATATTTCCCAAATGCATATTGACTCTTCACTTAATTTCTCATCACCTTGGAGGCATTATATCAAGCATCACTTATTCCACTAATATGAATGATCTAAGAATAGAAGTGAGGGATATGTAGAACACTGGAGAAGTCAAAACAGCTTTCTGAGTCACCAAAGTTCACCACCCTCATATTAAATTTTAGAGTTCCTGATATAGAAAAAACAATGTTGTTGACAAAATTAAAAATAAAATTGACAACATCTACAATTAACCAAGTAACTATTATGGGCCAGGCTAGCTATTAGGCACTTTATAAGTCATATCTGTCATCTTTCTGAAGTCCTTCAGAGCATATAATGTTTCTATTTTATATAAAGGAAACTCGTGTCCAAGCAGGTTAGGGACTTTCCCAAGACCAAAGAGCTAGGCTATGAAACAATAAGGACATGTTTTGGGAGATTTTTTTGGAACTTATGCCTTTTATTGGTAATTTTTAGGTTATATACAATTTTTTCCTGGAAAATAACTTACTGAATATCTGTTTCTTGTTATACATAAGCAAGAGTTTCTCTTACTTATTAAAAAGTGAGATTGCTCAGTCACAAATTATATTCACTTTCTTTTTATTTAAAACTTTTATTTTGAAAATTTTTAAATTTAAATTTATTTTTAATTGTAATTGGCATTTAATATTATATTTGTTTCAAGTGTACAGCACAATAGTTAGACACATATAAAAGGACATGTTTTAATGGTCAAAAAAGTGATAAATGTCAAAACTAGAAGCTTATGACTAATCAAATAAAAATATTCAAAACTATGCTAATATATTTTGGGATTTCTTTAGGATAACTTGGATGTCCTAGTGAATCCAATACTTATAAAACTATAAATAGTTTCTTTAACTTGCTGATCATACAAAACTCTCAGTGAAAAGAAGCTAACTACCTGATGAGGCGGTTTCAATTTTTGGACAGCTCCAGGGGTGAAACGGGGTAACATCCTACTGCCCACAATGTTCTACCTGGGGGAATAAAGCAGAACAAGTAACCACTGTTCTGACAAATGCATACAATTTCAGTATTTTAAAATGTGAGTGTCAGATTCATTCATTGTACCGGATGGATCTGTCAAATGGCTTTGCCCTTTTTGCCAATGAAGGCACATTGCAAAAACACATTGGGTCATTTAAAGGGCTAAATGTCACCTCATTGGCCCTGTCATCAATATAATTTGTGTTGTCATTTTGTCTCATACTGACTTTAAGGACTATGGGGGTACTCCAAGTCTCCAGACCATGGACTAAACACATCTGCTTTACACAGTACTCTGCTAATTTCCAGATTTGAGAATGAACTCTTGATCTTCTTAAGCTACTCACCCTACCTGACAACCCATACTAGCTAGGTTGTTTGGATCCAGATACCCCAGGAATTTAAAATCCAAGCTGTTTTGGAGAGGACAGAGACTATCCTCCACTCCAATAACTATCACTAATCAAATAAATATAATTAAAATAATTTATGTGTCTTGTTTTACTCATCAGAATGACAAAGATTTAAACAAATTGATTATTAAGACAGTAAGGAACCATACGGAATGTTAAATTTCTCATAGAAGAGTAAGGCAGTGTAAGCTTTCTAGAAGACAATGTGTTAGTATGTACCAAAACTGTCAAGCAGCCATTTGTGTTCTAGAAACCCAATGTAAGAAAAAAAAAGATGAATGTTCAAAGACATATGAATAAGGATGTTTCTCTCATTGTGTAGAGAAACAAAACAGGGGTACCCTAAATGGTGAGCAGTAGAAGACTAGTTCAATACATAATGAGATGCTCTTCAACCATTAAAATGAGGATACAGATTTTTATTAGGTGATATAGAATCAGGCTCATAATATGTTGCCAAGTAAAAATGTTATGAATCATTTTATAGTTTGATCTAATTAAGAATATTTGATGCTTGCATTGTTTACATAATATGCACTTCCCTCACAAAAAAGCCTCAAAAAACCCTCAAAAATATTAGAGATAATATATCAAAAATAAGATTTTGAATTATTTTTATTTTTTCTTTATATCCTCTCAATCTCTGGAGTTTCTGCAATAACTTTGTATTACTTTTACAAGTGAAATATTTTAATTAATTTCTCTAATTTTCCAATTATTTTGCATCATGATTCAAAGCATTTGTGTAATAAAACATCAGTTTTTTTGTATCAATCTAAATTTACTTCCTAGAAATTCATCATCTGAAATTGGTAAAAGCTGCACAAAATAATACTGTTAAGGTTTCAGTATTGTGTTACCTTGGAATAATTTGGACATTTTAGAATAATTACTTGCCCAGTTTTCATCTGACACTGCACTGGGAGATGAGGTAGCAGAAAAAAGGGAAATAGATAGTAGTAATCTTGAACTAGAAAAGAGAAACAGAAAGAAATTTGATCTATATTCTTTTTACAAGATAGGAGCCACCAAGAGTCAGCCTATGCTAATACATATAGATACCTATATGTACATGTGTGTATGTATATTAGTGTGTGTGTGTAAAGGGTGGGGCAAAAGTAGGTTTACAGCTCTGAGTTGGGGAAACAGTTTATTCTTGTATTATTATTTATTAATTATTGTGTTATTTTCATACAATTATAAACCTACTTTTGCTCCAGGCTGTATGTAATGTGTTTGTGTTTAGTACATTTACTAAAGTATACCTGTATATGTATTTGTTTACATATGTGTTCAAATATTCTCCCTGTCTCTCTCTCTCACAACACGCACGCACACATGCACGCACGCACATACAATCCATCACTGCAGGTTAATCACTCATTGTGGCAGAAATGACCAGTTGTTGACTAAAGACTTTAATTAGCTCCTCCAGATTGTAGAGGTATCACTAGAACCAAGCCAGGGACAACATTCTCCACCTCCACTTGCACCTATCTGCATGTGGCCTCATTACTGGTTTTTGTCTCAAGGAATGTGACCACAAATGAAATGAATACTTGATATTTGAAGGATAATAAGTAGGTATTTGAGCTTGCAATTCTCTTTCCTTTATTTTTTGAGCCAAATAGAGAAGCCACATGATGAAGGAAGGTGGGTTCCTGAATCATGTGAGCAGAAAATCAAACTCCAAACCACCAAAGCCCATACTGAACTATTGAGTAAAACATGAACTTCCAGTGTGTCACACCACAGAGATTTATGGTTTATCTCTTAGTGTTTAACTGATGAATATTTTATTCCTGTAGACCTTAGCTGTCTTGTCTGTAAAATAAAATATTTGAATGTGATCAATTATAAATTTTTTCCAGTGCTTATATATTTAGCCTATTTTTAAATTCTCAGAAACATCCCACATATTGCCTATTTTTAATCAGTAAAGTCTAATTTTTTCCCACAAAATCAGGCTCTTCAAGTTATGGAGAAGTCATAGCAGACTGTTGCTTTAGTTTGAAATATGAGTCTAAATATGAAAGGAGAAGGGGTGAGGGCCTAGAGAAATGCTTTTGAGGAAGAGGAGTGAGAGAGAGCATGCTAAACAGTGTTTAGCATTCAAGAATTCAGACAGGGGAAATGGATTGGTGATATCTTAGATTTGTTCAAAGGCATTTTGGAAACAAAATTTTGTGAAAATATATAGAGAAGGAAAACATAGCAAAGATATGAAATGCCTTTTGGCCCCTAATTGGATTTTATTTCAAACAGATTCACATTGCTTATATATATACCATAAAAATTATGTCCACTTCTTCCAGAATTTTCTAAAGCCTGACAGAATACCTGGATGTCATTCCAGGATAATCTATAGCAAGTTACTAAATTAAGATCAAATGTCCTTAACCTTAAACAGTTTTCAAAGAGTTTTTAGAAGAAAGAAGCTCTCCAGGGGGTAGTATAATTATATAGTTGTACCCTTTTAAGAAGCTATTTACAGATAAGTAATGTTTCCTTACCATTCTTTAAAGTAAAATATATGAAATAAAATAGAATTTGGAGGTGTTTGTTTGGGATAGTGGGAAGGAAATCTGTGCAGACATTGTTAACTGCTTAGTCAATCAGCACTCTCTTCTTACGCTTTACTAACAGAGCCCCAGTTTGGGAGATACCGTTATCCTTATGGCTGAGGTGGTCAGTTTAAATCTCTAGCTGATGAGATCTACGCTGAAGTCTGCTGAAGAAGATTTGTGACAAAAAAATTTACTCTCTGATTTCCTTCCTTTCCTTCCTTCCTTCCTTCCTTCCTTCCTTCCTTCCTTCCTTCCTTCCTTCCTTCCTTCCTTCCTTCCATCCTGAATCATTAGGATGAGGGTGTCACAGAGACATACTAGAGATGTAGGAACTAGAAGATAGAAGGACTCTATCCATTGTTGACATTCTTCAGCAGCTGAACTAATGTTAAAGGGACCACCTCCAAACCTTGTTACATGCAAAAAATGAGGAAAGTCTCATTCATTCTCTGCTAGTTCAGCAGTCAAACTCATTGTTAACAGATATGGAATTTTAGCCTCAGGTTCTCTGGATAATCAGACTTGTTTAGGGTAGATGTGTGGGGAGGGCAGGTTCCTCTGGAAACCCTGATACTCAGTCCATCTAAAAAGAAAAAGATTAATATTTTGTGGCCACTCATCCTTGTATCTACACTCAGAAGCTTTCTTCACTCCTCTCTATAAGCAGAATGATTAACAACATGAACTCTGGATCAGACTTCTTAGATTTGCATTCTTAATCTGTGACATAGCAATTTAGAACTTAACCAAATTAATACATTCTCTGGCCTCCCATGCAAAATGGGGACACTTAGTAGCACCTGCATACCTTATGAAAAGGATCAAATGAGCTAAAGTTCTTGTAACCTCTCAGTAGTCAATTAATTCTAGCTACTATTATTACCTTTGGCCAGTTTAGCGTATGGCCCCTTTGCTTTTCTATGGTTGGTTCTCTGTACCCGTCTCATTCATGACATGCATGATCCCATACTGTAGACTTTCAGAATGTCTTTTCCACAAACAAGTGATTCTCAAAGTGTAATCCTGGGGCCAGCAATGTCAACAACACATGGAGAATAGTGATAAATGTAAGCCTACAGTCCAGAAACTGGGTGAGGAGCCCTGGAATGTGTGCTGTAACAAGACTCTCAGGTAAATCTGATGTACACTGAATGCTGAGAACACCTGAGAACACTCATCCATCCTAGACTCTACTGGAGATGTTCACCAAAAATAGAGTATCTAGGACCTGAAACCTGTCCAGCTGAAGAAAGGGTATGGGAATCTGCCTGGTTAGCAAGCCTGTCATGATCCTTCAACACACTAATGTTTGAAAATCCTTGCTGTTTTTAATGTGTACTTCACTGGTCTGTTTCCCAGTGGACTTTACTTCCTTGCAAGGAATGTTTGTGAACATATGTTGTTTGTATTTATTATCATTATTATTATTATTATTATTGAATCTTTAGTGTACAGTGCAGTCTTAGACATAAAGTAGTTGATCATTAAACAGAAATCTCAAGTCTTAGTAGAGATTCAAGATAAATTCCTTCAGAGAAGAAACACTACACACTCACAAAAAGCACCCTTTGAAAGTTTAATTCTTTTAATTTCTTTGCCATTTTCTTACTTTTTATCATTTTGAATAATACCTTTTAACTTTTGTATTTCAGTCAGAGTTTGCCACTTTCTATCACACAGACAGAAACAGATAAATTCAATTAAATGTTTATTTTTCAAAGAGTCACAAAAGTAAATAGGTATAAGTGAAATTTAAAAAATTATACTTTCAAATGATGTTTTGGTATGATTGCAATTCCATACTTCTGATGCCATTATCAGATTAAAACTTCGCTAAGGTGTTTGGAACATGCTATATCGGTGTTAAATGAACTCATTTTGTGTAAAGTAAAAGAAATATTTTCTTTAGCAAATATATCTGCAGATATAAAATAACAATCAGAAATCTACAAAAAAAGCAAGTTATTGAATTGACTCTGATTGGCTATTTTCTTGTATAAGTGTGTATATACATGTGTGCACTAATAATTTCACTTGTTACTTGCCAGCAGAAATCTAAACTTATATATATGTAAATATGTTCTCAATTTAAAATTGTTTATACATCAGCAATTATATATAAATAATTATAAATCGATGAAAATATTTAAATATATAACAACTGTTCATATATATAAATATATACATATATGAGAAATTTTAAGTTGAGGAAGGCATATCCAGTGGCCTATAATTTTTCCCATGAATTGTAAAGGAAACCATTTTCTACTCTTAGCAGTAGAATGTCAGTCTACCTCATGAGTCATTTAATGAACATTACTTGAAAAACAATTTATTTAGCCTGTGACATACTTATCAGCAATGTTAAGCTTTAGAGCCTTTGTTGAGAGCTGACCCATAGGAGACATGAAAAGGTTCTTGTTTAGCTTGTAAAAAGCTGTAGGAGTTGGGGGTGGCAGGCAGCTGCAGGCTGATGATTGTACATGATGTTCATGTATGTGGAGTACCAATAAGCCCGTCATTGCACCCACTTTCCATATCAAAACCCAAAGCCTTTCTCACATTAATTCCAGGCAAAAGTTGTAAGATCCAAGTGTTCTGCTGTACCATGGCATCAAACTGCCTCTGAACCAATGTGAGAATGTCTTGCTTTTGTTGGTGTGGGATTAGCTAGGCTCTCAGCACAAACCCCTCCTCTAGTCCAGGGTTTCTCTGACTGCTGTGGGAGTCTATGGAAGAGGCACTCACTCTACTATGATGTGGCTGTGCACGTAGTAGACATTCAATATATGTTGAATGAATGAATGAATGAATGAATGAACTGGTGTCATAAAGCAGACCCCTTACTTATCGGAGAAAAATACTTTTCAATAGGCTGGAATTCTTCCCTAACCCTCCTAACCTCTCTAAGCTTGAAATCAGACAAACAACTGTAAAATGTTACAGCTTATGAAATTATAGAAACCATCTGGTCCAACTCTCTCAGAGTTATGCAACTTTAATTTAGTAGGAAAATTACTGATTTAGGAGTCAGAGAGACCTGAGTCCAAGTTCCATTTCTACCATATTTTAATGAGCATAAAATAACTTCTGAGGCTTTGTTCCTTATGTGCATTTTAGGGGGTCATAATAATACATACTTACCATAAGAGTATCAAGGGATTAAATGGCACAAGCTCTTTGCAATGGTCAGCAAAGTATCTTGCACCTGGTAAACAAGCACTCAGGACATTGGCTAATTAATATTGATAGTGAAGAGATGAAAACAAAACTCGAGGGACTGACTCTCCTACCCCAGTGGCCCCAGTGGTCATAATGACTTTTTGCCATTCAACTTACTCTCCTCCCAATTAAGGCTAAAGAGAAATATATGCACAAATTAGGATAAACACTTTGAAAATATGTTTATACCTCCTGAATGAATTATTGCACAAGTGACAACTGATTACTTCTGGAGAAACATAAAAAGCTCAAGTTCTTTAGGCTAGTTTTCAAGAAAACCAATTTATGGCTCTAAGATGCACCTTTACACCCAGCCCACCCCTGTGAGGATCAAATAATATCATCGTAAATGGAAAAGTCACCAATACATAATCAATAGCCTAAGCTGAATACCAATGAAGCTTCATAGGTTTGACAGAGAAAACTCAGGTTTATTAGTATATGTTAAAATAAGGTAATGATGTACATAACCTAAAAACAGTTACTTGAAGACCCAGAACCTCTATAATACTACTATAAAAATAACCTTCTAAAAATGTATTTAAAAGTTTTTCCATATAAGAAAACATTTTCAGTATAAATTTTAATGTACTGTTGTTGAGCAGAATTCAACAAAACCCAAATGAAGAACTGCAGAAGGCCTACCAGAAGAAATACATAGAGTTACAGGCTGCAGGAGATAATTGTTCTGCAGGATGAGTAAGACCCTATACTTGACCTCAAATAAATTAACATTAAATAGAGTGGATGAGTCATGTACAGAACATAAGAATACTAAAAGGCCAAGGCAAGTACCAAAAGGAATATGTGGGGATTTTAAAGAAAATAAAATATTAGCTAGTTGATTCTGGAAAGGCTGGAGGGAGTAAGTTCCTTTTGGTCTTTGAAAAGGCCCTCTTCTCTCCCTTCTTGTAACCAGGTAAGGGTGACATGGGGTAAATGAAGATAGAGAATCTTCTCTACTCTTTTTGGAGAGACTGGAAGATTTTCTTACCAGGTTAGGGCAAAAGTACATTTACAGTTGCTCATATGGAAAATAATACATAATTAATAAATAACAATACAAGAATAAACTCTTTTGTGTACTCCCAACTGTAAACCTACTTCTGCCCACCCCTGTTTAAAGGCTCTTGAGGTCAGAGAAATGGGTTTGAAAACCTGGCTCCATCTCTTGCTATGTTTCAAGTTGCTTATTTTTTCAATACTTCAGTGTCTTTATCTGTAACACGGAGATAATAAAAGATTCCCACATGAATGTAAAAATAACATGATATATGCATGTATAGGTACACGTTTGGTGCCTGGTACACAGAAAGTACTCAATGTTGTGTGACAATGATGGCAATGTTGATGGTGGCAGTAGTGGTATGAATTATGCCCCCCAAAACTGGCTCTGACTGGAAGTACAGTTGAAGGACCCCTGGCTTCAGGGGGTTTACGTATAGGCAATGCTTTGTAAGTGTAAGTTAGCTGTCCAAATGCTTATTTGCCATCTGAGAAAAGGAAGGGCCTCAGATTTGCTCCACTACTTAATAATATTAGTAACAGTTGTAGTCATCAAAGCTAAAACTTATTAAGTGAATACTATATGCCAAACAATGTGCTGAATGCCTTAAAGGAATTTACTCATTTATTACTTACAACAATGCTATGCAGTAGATCCTACTATAATCCTTTCCTTTCAGATGTACAGTAAGGCTCAGAGAGTTTACAATAAGTGCCCAAGATTACACCTTCTGTGTGCAATGGCAACGCATTCAAATTCAGTCTGTCATACTTGTTCTTAATCGTGAAAATATACAACTAAACATTTTCCCCTCTACCTGATTCTCCTCCTGAAGCCTGAATATTTCACTTGCTCCTGTGGGCGAAGAAAAGAGGAAATTATCTCTCTTTGACCCCACTTGACCTCAACATCCAACTTTGCTTTGCAAAACAGGCATTGTTTCAATGGGCAGCAATAAATGGTGTGTCCTGGTAAAGCCATCTGGATGACTAGGGGTCAGATACCAGTGGAAGCAAATGCTCTGTTACAACTCTTCCCTTGTACAGAAACAGAACAGGAATGGGGGCTGGGGAATAATGGAATAAGGCATAAGAAAGATAGCAATAATACCTGGCATGATGATGATGATGATAATAATAACACACCACCACCATAATAAATAGACCTTGCAGTTCTCTAGACATTGTATTAAACACATGGTGATGGTAACCTAATTTAACCTTGAAAACAGTTCTATGAGGATGAAATAGCATTATGATCACTTTACCAAAGGGAACACTGAGGTCCAGGTAATCAGGTAAATTGCCCAAGCTTATATGGTTAGCAGGTAGAAAGCAGGGATTTAAACTACGCCCAGCACCTACAGTCTTAACCATTATGCTACACTGTCTCCTGAAGATAGAGAAATTCCAATCATCTTTCCCCATAACCCAGTCCTGCACTCCAAACTTAAATAAGTCCAGGACAAAGAGAGGGCAAGACTGGAGAGCAACAGCTTAGGGAGTGCCAAGCATTTCGAGACAATGTTCTTTGCTCGTAAGATACAATTCTTATGATAAGTTTCTCAACCAATTATCAAGAAACAAGAAGCAAAGACTGTAAGTATGTCCCTGCTTATGAGAAAATTGGGACAGCATATTTGACATTGGCTTAAGTATTTCCAAAAATGTGGTCCCAGTAGGCATACACACTAGTAGATTTTTCCTCACCTACCAAATCCAAAAGCAATATTTCATTTTCATGTCACTGTTAATAGTTCCACTCTTCTCATGCTTGTAATTCATCCTCTGACCTCTTCCTTTATCTATTTTTGTACAGAAAGATGGTAAATCTGTGCTGATGAGAAAAGGGTGTGTTAGGAGAGAGAGCCATAGTGCCTCAATGTTTGGTACTTCTTTTTTTCATCTTAATTCTATTATGCCAGCTCTACTGAACATAATTATAATGAATACAAAATTACACAATTACCCTCTGTTCTGTTCTTCAGATGCTATATTTTGATAAAATTTACTAAATGCTGCTTCCCCTGAACACTAGAAATAGATGTGTGTTGATATAAAATTTGTTATAATTACAATTAAAATATAGTTTACATAATTATAGTGTTAAAATGAAATTATAGATGTGCAGAAACAATGTGGTCATGCATTTTTTTTTTAGTATAAGTACATGTTTAGACCAATATCTGGTAGCCAAATGAATAAGGAACAGAATTTTGATTTAACTACAAAGGCTGTTTAAGGATTTGCAAATACCTAAACCGAGCTCAAGACCAGTGAGATAAAATTTTCCCTGCCATGTTTTTAATTGCAAAGTGAATAAAAGATGTGAAATCCCTGGTAAAACTGTTCAAAGTAGCTACCCATATGGATAGTAGAAGACAAGCACTTTACTTTTCCTTGAATACAGGGTCAACTGCTTAAACTATAATGTATATCAGTGATGCAAATTCTCCACTGAGTTTGATGAGGCATAAAATTATATATATATAATTGCACTGAACTAGATTGTTCACAATTACTTCTAATTAAAGAGGTACCCTATCACAACTAACTTAAATCTTACAAAATGTGGTTATGGCTACAATATCAGAGTAAAAGGTAGGAAATTGGAATGTTTATTCTAAATTTTTACAGTTATGATGTCTTGCCTAAAATGTGTCATAAATGCTATTAAAATAATGTGACACCATTTTGTTCAGTTTTACTATGAATACAAACTAGAGTTGACCCTAGATTAACTCAGGTTTAAGCTGCGTGGTTCCACTTATAAGCAGATACTTTTCAATAAATATACAGTCAACCCGTTGTATCCAGGGGTTTCACATCTGCAGATTCAACCAACTGTGGATCAAAAACAATATTTCTGATCTGTGATGGAAAGTCCACAGAGGTGGAGGGCCAACTGTATGCATTGTTCTATACCATTTTATATAAAGGACTTGATTATCCATGGATTTTGGTATTTGTGAGGGTCTGGAACAAATCCCCACCAGCACTGAGGAATCACTGAATTTTGGGGGAGTCAGAAGTTTTGTGTGGATTTCGGACTCTGCAAGAAAGTTGGTGCCCCTAAACCCCATGTTGTTCAAGGATCAATTGTACAGGATATTTTTCATTTTAGATATTAATTTTAGCTAACAGTTATTAAATTTTTTGAGAACACAGTGTTAATCACATTACTTCATTTAATCTTTATAATGATGCTTCCATGTAATCATTCTTAATATCTTCATTTTATTAAAATGTATCCTTAGTCTAGACCTTTCTTCAGAACTGCAGACTGGTGCATAAAACTGTATATTCAACATCTCTACTTGGATCTCAAGAAAACATCTCAAATTTTATTTCTCCAAAACTGATCTTTAGTCCCCTAAATGTGTTTCTTCCTAAACCTTTTCCATCTCAGGTGATAGTAACTTCACCTTTCCAGTGACTTAGTTCCCAAATCTTATATTTGCCCTTGTCCCCTTTTTCCTTTCATATCTCACATTCAATTCCTAGAAAATGCTGTCACAACCTTCCGAATATGCCACATCCTAGGAAATCTGTTGCTAACACCCTGGCACAAGCCACCAGCATTTATTTTATAGATACCAGTAATCTCCTCTTGAGAATCTGATTCCACTCTTTCTCCCTATTCTCAATACCACAGATAGTCTTATTATTTTAAAACAAGAGACAAATTGTGAAACAACTGTGCTAAAATCTTACCGCTGGCTGCCTGCATTTAGAGTAAAAGACAAAATGTTTGTGATGGCCTCCAATGACCTACCCAATCTACCCCATGACACCTCTGCCCTCAAGCCCTTCTGCTGTACTTTCCTCCTCACTGACTTTGTCACCTCCCTGATATTATTCTAACCTGACAGGATATTTCTGCCTTAGAGTTTTGACACTGGCCACTCCTATTCTCAGGGTGTGGCTTCCCCCAAATCCCTTGGACAACTCCCACATTTCAAGTCTTTGCTCAAAATTCACCTTATGAAATCTATCTTGAATATGCTATTTAAAATAGAACCCCTTCAGCACTCACAAACAAATACTCTTTAGTGCTCTGGATTCTGTTCCTTATCCAATAGCACTCATCACCATAGTATTTATTTATAACATTCATCTGTTTCCACATGACAGTGTTACCTCAGAGACAAAGAGAGAAGAAAGAGAGCAGGGATGGAGGAAGGGAGAGAAAAGAAAGGAAGGAAAGAGGGAAGGAAGGAAGGAAGGAAGGAAGGAAGGAAGGAAGGAAGGAAGGAAGGGAGGGAGGAAAAGGAAAACTTGTCTATTTTATTTATTCTTTATTTACTGATAGGTGCAAGCATGGAGAACAGTGCATATGGGGATACTTAATAAGTATTTTTGGAAAAAATATAGATGAGGAAATTAGTAATAAAGCTCAAAAAGTTTAAGTAACTTCCTCAAAGTTTTGTAGCCAGAAAAGGGTCACAGTGGAATTCAAACTTGGGTCTGGCCAACTTCAAGGCCCACTGCTCTTAGCCTACCTGCTGTCTTAGGTACATGGACTTCATGATTGCTTTAAGCAGTGCCGTGGGGATTCTCATTATTAAACAACAACAACAACAAAAACAAAAACAAAAACAGAAAAGTAGAATCCAGCATAAGTTATAATGGTATTTTTACAGAAAATTTAGCAATAGTGACATTTAATGATAGCATGATAATAATAAAATAACAACTTTTAAATGTATTGAACACTCATCACATGCTGATTGGTACTAAAATGTTTCCATGAATGTTCTGTACAATCCTTACAATTATTCAATCAAGCAAGTGCATTTTTATTATCCTCATTTCAAAGATAAGGAAATTAATGAGAGAGGTGTGGTACCTGTTTGATCACAGTCATAAATGTAATAAATAATAAGTATAAATTTAAATTCAGATCTAACCAGAATTTTACTCTTAAGCCATACATAAATATTTCGGTAAGTCCTTTGTTAAAAGTGTGTTTTCTACTAGAAAACATCCTTCATTATGTCTGCCTGTGCTTATACTTTCAGAACATAATCCATTTTTAAACATGATAAAAATGTTTAAATAGTATTTTAATAAATGGAAATATTTACATCTAAACAATAATGCAGAAAAGCAGGCTGAGCCCTTTGAAGTGCCTTCCTTGCTATCGTCTATCAAGGCCAAGAGAAAAAATCAGCAGCCATACAATGGAGATGGAGAATTCTGTAAATGATCAATTATAAAACTATTACACTGAAGCACTGTTATAGCAACAGGAAAAATAATCCATTAAACTTAAAATACTCCTACTCCTCACTCTGCGTCCCACACAAACATTAATGTCACATTTACTAGGATATATTTCATGTGCTCTATCAACTTGACTTTCAGCAATTATATTAATACAGTCCTCTCACTTTGCACATATACTGGAATGATGGATTTCTCCACTTGAGGTCTGTAGAAAGAGTGGAGTAAATGAAATAAAGTTTAGGAAGGCCATCATAATCCATAATAATGGCCATTGAGTCAGGACAAAAAGAGACATCGTTTCTCATTTATTTGAATGAAAAGTCTACTGCATGTTTATTGCTTGCACACAGGGATACCTGTTAATGAAGAACAAGCACCTTTTATTTGGAGGTGAGGATTTGTGTTCTTAAGTTTCTATGGATCCACAGATTTAATCTTGTTTTAGAACTGAAAATAACTCTTTCTGTAAACAGATGTGGTTAAGCAATCAGCCTCTTTGATGTCTTTAAGCCACTATAATTCCAGGGTAGGCAAATCTATTTTAAGCATTTCTGCATTTGTACAACAACTGATCAGTATGTTTTGTGGTTAACAACCTGGGTATTGTCAGAAAATCTAAGTTTGAATCTAGACTTTGACACCTGCTATGTGATTTAAAGTTATGAGAATCACTTGCTTCAGCTGAACAATAGGGATGAAAATATGCCTTTTGCAGGACTATTGTAAAAACTAAACAAGATAAACTATTTATAGTACATCACACAGTAAGGACTCAAATTATTATTATTATGGTCATTACTATCATTATTGAAAAGAAATTAGAACTTCTTATCTCCTAAAATAAGGTATGTGTCCTGTGTCATTGTAATCTCATATATTTTATTCTTGACTTTATAATCCCTATCAAAGAAACATTTAGTAGTAAATGTAATTAAAAGGAGGTTACTTGTCAAACATGGAAATAAATAATATTAAGTGTGCTGGCACAGTACTCTTCTCAGCTAAATATTTACCTATAAAAAGACTTTATTGTTTTGTGTTTTTATTAAGTATATGAAATATGTATTTACTGTGCCAATTAACAAAAGTCCATGAATTAGTCTATGTGTTGCATAAATGCCCTCTAAATAGTAAATATATGTACATTTCAGTTGTTGGGAAAATGTGTCTAAAACAGTTCTTTTCTGCTTTTTAAAGCAAAAGAGGATGAGAAGTAGAGTTAGGCTTGATGCTTACTGTAGATTGACCTAGGAGTTTAATGTACTTTGTACTCCATTATGCCATGAAAATGCTTCTGTGCCCTGCAGACATCAAGATTCGTTTTAATGAAAGAAACCAAGAATGATTGTAAGGCTTCCAAACAGAAGATCAGTATGCTAGAGTTGACATCAGAAAGTGTTTGCGCTCTCTCTCAACTGCATCAAGATGGGAAAGATGGGAAATGTTTAAAGCTAAAACAATAAATGTTGGGAAAAGTGAGGAAGGGTGCATAGTTTTGAATATCCCAAAACCTGGGCTAGAAGAATTATACTTAAAGTAAATAAAATATCAGATGTTATTATTCACTTGAATTCCAATCCATGGGCCTTACATAAATGTAGAAAATCGGCTGCTGTAGTTATGACATTTTCAATTACTTTCAATATGGCTGAAAGAAAATCTTAAACAAACAAAACCAAAAACAAGAAAAGAAAAAGAAAGAAAAAAAAAAGCAGTTACTAGAAACTGGAAGTTCAGGGATGCAGTTAGAGTCAGTTGGATTTAGGAGTTCCAGAATACCAAGAGCTCTGGCTCTCTCCATTACTCAGCCCTGCTTACCATGGCATGAGATTCTTCCCACATAGAGTGTCTTCTTGTGTTGGATGATCTCTTGGAGTTCCAAAGTCATATCTCCACAGCTTAGAACTTCCAGAAAGAAGAGACAATTTGACCATCTCTCTTTGACAGAAAAGTTTTGAGAGGATTCTGATAGGCCAGACCAAAGTCAGATGCCTATTGCTGAACCAATCAACCCTGGGCCAAAGAGGAATCTCTGTCATTATTTTCAGTTTTCCCAAAGAAAAACCTGGCATTTTTGCAAGATAAAAGGGTATAAGACACCAAATAATGTAAGCTGTATTTGCTACTATAAACCTCATCATTCGTACTCCCTGCCCTATGTCACAACCATGCAGTATGACCTAGGAGTTCATTTTCCTCATTAATAACCTTTCATATACATAACTAAGGAGAACACTGATAAAAGAATAAGGAAAAAGTCTAAATACAGGAAATCAGCTAGACTTACTTTCATTAAGATGGTTATGTGAAAATATATCCTTAAAATGGTCCCCCAAACTCACTTAAATGTTCAAAGTGGGAGCTGGAAATACAACATTATGGGATTTGACAAAAGCAAATTTTCTCCAAGCTAAACTATAACATAAAGAGATCAGAAACTTCTAAAAACTACATTTTTTTAAAGAAAAAATATCAGATAAGGAAAGTAAGCCTAAAAAAATTAAGTAACTTATTAAGATAACAGACCTAATTAATGGCAAGATTGAGACTAGAGCATACTTTGTATAATCTGGCTATAGTCTTTTAAATCCATGACAAAATCTACATATTTAAAAATAGAGCATTTATGATTTGTTAAAGTTGAATTAAAGGCATTCACTATTTCAATGATTCTTGAAGAAAAAATGTCCAAAGACATCCTGATTGTATAAATATGTACACATATAATACACATGGAGGTATCTTCAAATATAGTATGTGCCTATATCTTTCCCTTCCCTCTCTGTTCTTTTAAAAAAAGTCCCTTTAAATATTGCCCACTCACCATCTGTTGGGTAAATTTCCTGAAACACAGTAAATGTGGAGGCAGAGATTGTTATAGAGACTATTCTAAATGGCACTCACACCTATATTTATGAAATTTTTAAAAAAACAGGTTAGAGTTGCTTTAAAAAAAAATCCATTCTAGTAATACCACGCCATACCTGGTACCCAGTTCTGTCCAATTACATAAAATAGATAGGCAGACAGATAAGCAAAAAGAAAGAAAGAACACTAGGCATATATATATATATATATATATATATATATATATATATATATATAATGTTGCCCCAAAAGTTTGAGATAATATTCAAGCTTCAGTGGCCAGAAAGAAAAAATTTACAAATTTACAAATGTATTTCATTTATGGTATAAGGTCCACAGGTTTAGTTAGATTTGCAATATGCTCTAACAAGGGTCAAGTGGACTGGTTTTTCTACCTAATTGCTTTTGAGGGAACAAAACTGAAACAGATGCCATTCAATTCCAAGTCCACAGCTCAGACTATGATATTACACTGAATTATTGGTCATTCAGAGTCAGGTTGTAGCAAGAGTAATTTATACACTCAGAGTATTTGCTCTCAAGTCAATAACAGAGAAGCCTTGAATAAAAACATTCCCGTTGCTTTCCACTATAATATATTTTACTTATAGCCCATAAAACAGTGGTCAGGGGATTTAGCCTCTGGGCACAATATTATATAAGTTCTCTACTTTTAGCTATTCCCACTCAGTAATTATTTTTAAAATATGCTACTCCTAGTCAATATTAATCTGCATTTAATCTTTCTAAGCATTTGAAAGTATTATTTTGTACAGGTTCAGAAACAATGCTCCAGCAATTCCTCCCTGATGCTTCTTTGAGGCTGAAAATGCATTGCAGGGCAGTTACAGTACACTGACTTAATTATAGTTGGCAGAGCCCTGACCACACACTAATTTCATTAGCCTCAAATTCCTGGATTTGAAAGAATCACTGAATATGATTCCTGTCCTCTGACACATCACTTACTAACCAATTCAGTGTGCAGATAGAGGAGAGAGAGAGAAAGAACTTGCTCAGCTTATATCTTTGGTCTGGAACACCAGCAGGCAAGTGAGAATTTGAAGTCATAGACACTCTTTACATCTGAGGAGTCATTCTTGCCTAGGTCCTAAATGTCAGGGAAGAACTTCCAGGCTTTGCTGGCAGCAGCAGCATTGGTTATATCTGTTACTATCTCATTACTCCATTCTTCCCCCCATTTAAGTTACTACATACTCCTTCCCTAAGCCTAGAAGCTTATCTCACCATACATTTTGGTCTCAAATGATAGGTTTGACATGGTCCATACATACAGCAACCCACAGGGACTGGGGAAAAGAGAACTCAAAACTCTGGAGAGTGAAGAATTCAATCATTTAGAGGAGTTTCTTTTTTATAGGACAATTTTAATTGAGCTGAAGCCAGCAATCCCAGAGAAGATTCACCTACTGTTCTTTTCCTCTCTCCCTAAATTGACTGTGCCTTTGAACAATAGGTCTGTATGCCACTATTCCCTCTACTTATTTTGCAAGCTTACTAGTCTGGGAACCTGGGGATTTGATTGCACGCCTCTAAGGTCACATGCAAAAAAGGCCACTATACATTCCAACATGGGTAATAGTTAACCAGGATGCCCACATCAATGGCTATATCCAGCCCCCAGCATGGGCTACAAGTTGGTACATTTCTCCTACTACCAGCCTCTTCTCAATAAATGCAGGTGCAAACTGGGGGCTCCTTTTCCCCTCAGCTTTCAATCCAACATGAATATCTGCAATTTGCAAATTAGAGGAAAATGACAGTGTTTTCTCTGAATGGCTTTGCTCCCAACCCACACTACTAATGCTAACATTTGGTTCCTTTCCTTCCCAACCCTGGGAATGGGGAACTAAGTGTAAGGCAAGCTCTTTCTTTCCTCACAAGTGCCTCAAATTCACACAACCAGAAAAGGAATCAGCTCCCCCTGAAATCTTTTTCAGCAAACACAGTCATTCAACCTAGTCTGCAATCTCGCTCTTGACTTTCACATTTCACTCTTTTTTGTGGCAGATCCATCTGCAGCACTGCCATGCTCTGAGCAAAGGCAGAAACAGGCAGCAAAATAATTTAAAAATGCTAAACACCACACACACCTTCAACCCCCAAGGCTCTGGAAAAACCTGCGTGATTTGCCCCAGGGATTCTCAGGTGATCTCTGACCTCACCCTCACCCTCAGCACCGCCCCCTCAAGTTGTCTAGCTTTAAGCTCCGGAACTAATGGAAGCGCTTCTGGGTTTGGCTTTCAACAACTCCAGCTCTTCCTGAAAGTATCAACTCAGAGTGAAGGCTGCCTGGGCCCAAAGCACATTTGGGTTTGCAAACACCCAGGGATCTCCAAAATGGCATATTCAGGAGGTGTTAGGGAGGCTCAGACATCCAAGAGGCCATACCAGGCTTCAGCCTTGGAAGGCACCCCTCCTTCTGGCGCAAAAGCAAACTTCACACTCTTGGGAGCTAATGTGGTGACAGCTTGACTCTCACGAAGCGTCATCTCCAGTAACCCGACACCGTTAGGCAAAGCACCTGAGAGAGAGCCTATTCTTTAATACGGGAGCAAAAGGGCACCAGAGTCGCCGGGAACATCTGGAGAAGGGGTTAATTGGGTCTGGATACTACCAACCAGGGAGAGAACTGTACATTAGGAAGGGATCATCCCAAGACATCAATGAACGCAAAACTTGTAGGCGGGGTTGAGAGGGAGAAGAGAAGCAGAAATTGAAAGGGAAGGGGGAAACAGAAAAAACAGAGCAGGGAGAAAGAGGAAAGATATATAGGGAGGAACATGGAGAAACAAGGAGAAGGGAACCCACAATTACGCAGACCCTGAAAGTCAATTTCTTAACCCCGAAGCCATCCATTTATACCCAAGGCAGAACAGGAGCCGCGGGGCAGAGGCTGCGGGAGCGACCGGCAGGGGAGCACTGCGGTAGAACCCACCGCTAAGCTGCCCCATTCGCCTTCCTCCAATTCCGCGGTGGCCCTCCAGCGCCCGGAGCCGAGAGACCGCCCGGCCTTGTTCTGCGCATCCCACTCACTGCCTTGCTCCAGGCACCTCCTCACCGGGCTCCGGGAATCGTCCTAGGAGCGGAGGATTAAGGTTGGGGGCTGCGTTAGGGAGGTCTTGGGAAAAGACGGGCGGAGGGAGGAGGCAGCGAAAGCGATTTGGTTTCGCAGTTAGCATGAGCTCATCTCTGGATCTCAAGTGGCAGGAGTAGAAAGCTGATCGCCCAGCTCCTGCCAGTGGCCGGACTGCAAATGCCATTCAGACTGTGCAAACATCGCTCGCAGCAAATCACCAGGGGGGTCACGTCTGCGGGTGGCATCTCCCCACTTGGGGAGAGTCCCCCGTGCCTTTCCCCATGCCCTCGCGGAGACAGACTACAGACCGGGGGGGAATCCAACCCGAGAGAGGTGGACAATTATCATCCACATGTAGGTGAAGACCTAGCCCTCGCTTTAAGCAGTGCCTCCCTAAGCTCTTCTCCAAATTTTCCGAGGTAGCTGCGGCTGGCCGGGCGGCTTGGGCCGGGAAGCTGGGGAGTTGAGAAATGCCCAGGTTCGAGGCGTCTTCTCATATTTCACATTCCATGCGCCTAACCGACTCTCACGGGAGCCGGTTTTCGGACCGTATTTCACTCTAATGCAAACCCATTTAAATCATCGCCTTGTTTTTTGCAGATTGCTTCTTGTAAATGGGGCCATAAATCCAGGATGTCAAGCCGGATGGAGTGAAGCGCGGACAGGGGAGAGGTGGAAGGGAAAAGAAGCAAGCAGGGAAGGTACCTCCTCGGGTGGGGTGGAAGGGATTCGGCAGGATCTCCAGGGTGGAAATGCGCGTAGGCTGACCTGACCCTGCACCCCTGGAGTCCAAACCAGCTTTTTAGGATAAAGAGCGCAGGGAAATAAGGCGCACTCTGCCCCTGAGGAAGCGCCCCCCTACCTGGAAAAGCCTCAGGATGTTGGCTACCATGATGGAGACCGAACTCCCCGAAGCCCCAATCACTCCAACTACTTTCTCCGGCTTCACGAAAACCGGAGGTTCGCCGTTGGTGCAGCGCACGTCGGAGGTGTCCTTCTGGATGAGCGCCTGGACGAAAGTGAGCGACTGTTCGAGCGCATAAGTGTCCCTGGAACAAGTGTCCAAGATCCGCGCGCCCAGCGTCACGTTGGGCAGCAGGTTGGGATCGCTGTTGATCTGGTCCAGGGCGTAGAGCATCGCTTCCAGCCTGTGGATCCCGTTCTCCCTCTTGATGTCGCCGCAAGGCACTCCGCTGGGACCCTTGGCGTGCACAGGGAACAACCCCCCGAGGGTGACGTCCCCCTCGATCCGGATAGAGTGCGGGGCGTACATCTCCTGGCCGCGCGCCGCCGCCGCCAGCGCGCATAGGAGCACCTCCAGCACGCAGCAGGGGAACTTCATCAAAGTCAGGACGCGGAGCAGCTTCCCCAGCTGGACCATGCTGCTCTGGCTGCTGCGGTGGCGCTGGCGGCGGCGGCGCTGGAGGGGACCGTGGCGGGATCGCCGGGGTCCGGGCCCCTTGGGGTGAGCTCCTGCGGGGAAGCCCAGGGGTTCCTGCTGGCACGGAGGGTGGAAACGCCCGGGGAGGGGCGACTGGAGAGTGTGGGGGGTCCCGCAGCGCTAGCCAGCTTGGGGCGCCTTGCGCTCTCGGTTCGCCCGCCGGCGCTCCGCGCTCGCGCTCTCCGACTAGCTGCTCGCGCTCTTCAACAGCCCAGCACTGGGGAGAGGGCACAGACTGCTATCGCTTTAAATGGTCGTTCGGCTCCCTCTCCTCCTCCTCCCACTCTCTCCCTCCCTCGCTAGTTCTAGGTCTCTCCCCACCCTTCCCAGTGCCCGCCCTCCCCACTGGTTTGCATCATCACGCAGGGAGGGGCTGCGTGCTGAGGTATGGGGGGGTGGTAGGGTGGGTGGGTGGCTGGGGGGTGTGGGAGAGTGCCTGCGATCGGGAGTTTCTCGGTCCCCAGGGAATCTAGGGATTGCTGGTCACAGGCGAGGGAAGAGCTCTAGCCCTCACCTCTCTGTAGACGTCTCTTGATCGCCCGCCTGCACCCACACACACGAGTGGCGTCAGCCCCGGGATGGGGCCGGGATGTCTGGTGCTGGCAGCTCCCAACCCTGAGATACGAAGCCCGGGCTGTCAGCTCCGGGAGAACGCCGGGGAGTCGCAAGGTGGAGAAACCAGTGATGGAGGCAAGGGATCAGCAGGATCTACTGCTGATCCGTCTGTGCCAGTTTTTCTCAAGAAAAACGTACATACCGCAGGACCCTGATTCATGACTTACAGAACCTTTGCACTGGCGAAGGAACTGGGCTAGCCTGTAGGAAAACACGCCAACAAGAAACGTTAGGAATGGAAGTACTACATTCTTGGTCTTCAGGGTTTACTGGGGCCAGAGACTGAAAACTAACTGAAGCCGCCACTAAATCTGTGGTGGAAACCTCATACTTGCCCCTTTTCTTCATTTTATCTCAAGAGATGGAATGACTGAGAACTCCACAGAGCGCACTTTCTTCTCTGGCGCTGACAGGTGTAAGGCTCCCTCCTACCCATTTCCAGAGATGCTTCTGGGCTGGTGACAGGTTTCCGAGGGCAGGAAACTGCAGAAAAAGATGCTAGTAGGAGGAAGAAAGAGGAGTAGACCGAAGTCTCAATGATTCCGGATGCCTTTCTTTCTTTCTCTGGCTGGAGGTGTGGCGGCAAAATCAGGATACCAGAGCAGGTTGCAGTGCAGTTAAGAAGCTGTTTTTCAAAGGTGTCCCTGCAGGCCCATCCCAAACTTGGCGCATTAAAGCAACAAGTGGCCCTAGTTCCTACATAAAGAAAGGTAATGCCTCTGTCCTTGGGGACCAGAGTAGAATAGGAAAGTTAACAGGGCTCTTCATGAGGCTTTCTGTAGGAGCCCAGCAAAACTATATTGCACAGATTCGAGGATGAGAGAAAAACAGAAACAAGGCTATACTTTTTGTTGTTGTTGTCGTTAATGTACTAAATAAAGGTGACCTTGTACGCATACACGCACACACAACCCAAAAAGTCAGTAGACAGGTAGTTGGCTGTCACTGCCACCAACTACATGTGCGCCCCCTGGCATTTCTGTTCCCCATATGGGTTTTAGTTTCCCCATCTGTAAAATGATGAGATTGAATTGCACACTGTCTTTGGGAGTTATCTTTTAACTCCCAAATCCTCTGTTAAATCACAAGGTGGGGGGCAAAAAAAACCCTGGAACTTATTTATAAAAAATTATGTATTTATTCTTACATGTTTAAACTTGAGTCACCTTCTATACTCCCCATTTAATGCAATACACCTATCCAGATATTTTCCCCACTGCTCAACACAGTTTGAACTCATAAATTTTATATCTTTTAGTGCTTCTGCCATTTTTTTGTTTCACCCTTTCCACATCAGGAAAATATTTTTCTTTGAGGACTTTTATTTTATCCAGGAAAACAAACACACAAGCAGAAAAACCACTCATGGTGAGATAGGATGAGTAGGGAGGGTGGGGTTTGGGGGTTACACAGTCTTTGGTCAAAAACTGCTGAACCCTCAGTGCAGTGTGGGTGGGTGCACTCATAAGTCACCCATCATGAAATGAGCAAATGCATTGACTCTTAAAAAAAAAAAAAAATCACTGAAGCCAAATGCAGCCTCTCACAACAATGCCAGCTGGTACACTGATACAGATGTTTTCCTAGAACACTCACCTAGTGGGGGAAGCCTGTACTACAAGGGGCCCACCCTCTAGACTGTAATTCTTTCTTGGGTGGGTCCCCCTCATAGGCCATGTGCCTTTGGTCAATGTTTCTTTTTTAGGCCAATATACTCTGCTGCTTTATATGTAGCAGACTATTTTTTTTATATCCAAAGAATATTAAAAACATTCTGGTATAGAGGACTTTTTTCTTGCCTATCACCTATTCCTCTTTCTTCTAAAGACAGTCGAGTCCATCAATTTCTTTTTGGATATAACCTTTTTTCATGTTTCAATGCTTAAGGTTTGAGAAAAATAGACACTGCTTCCCATAATCCAGGCTTGGCTAGTCAGAGCATGGGATCCTTCTAGCTATAGTGAGTATGAAATTAAGGATGAGAATGGAACTCAGCAAGAACCATCCAGTACTATTTCCTGCACTTTGGTAACTAGGGAATTAACATAGAGTTAGCACTATCCAATAATCAATCTGTGCATGAGTTGGGGAATAAAACATTACATATCTTTTGGAAAACGTTATACTATCCTGATTTTTTTAAATTATTTAATTATTTGTTTGTTTGTTTGTTTATTTATTTATTTTTAGAGAGGGGGAAAGGAGAAAGAAAGAGAGAGAAACATCACTGTGTGGATGCCTCTCATTTGCACCCCCAACTGGAGACCTGATGTGCAACCTAGTCATGTGCCCTGTCTAGGAATTGAACTAGCGACACTTGGGTCGCAGGCCAACTCTCAATCCACTGAGCCACAGCAGCCAGGGCTTACTATCCTGATTTTGTAAGAACATTTTACTGACATCTTTAAAAAGAAAACAGTGCTGTATTTAATCTGCTAATCTACCTGTGTATACAATGTGATTATCAATCACTTTTAGATGTAATGTCCTGCTACATAAGTGCACAACTTGCACACACAGTCTCATGCTGCCATGGCCCTGCTCCTTCCTGCCAGCCTTGGAGCTATGAGGATAATAAGCCTGTAGCTGTGCCAGGAGCTTTCACATCAACAGGGAGATATTTGAACCCCATAAGAAGAGATACAAGAGAGGGGAAAGAAAGAGAGGAAGAGAAATGGAGGTAGAGATGGGTAAGAATCTGATGAAAAAATATGAACTCCTTGATTCAGCCTTGCTTGGAAAATTGCCTCTGGGTTTTTTTTTTTTTTCAATTATATAGTATTTTCTTCCTCTTGCTTGAAGACAAACTTATTCTCTTTTATTTCACCTGTTCCAATGCACCTGATCAAAGAGTATAATACTTGAAATAGATAACTAGTTTAGATAGCATCAGCTAATTTGGAAAAATTAAAAGGAGCAAACAAAGCAATAGAAAGGAATACTTGGGACCACAAGTACTATGAGCCAAATATTTAAGCATCAGTACTTCAGGCTGTATTTGACAGAGACTATATCCCTATTAAGTTTTAAATTTAGTATATTTATTAGGAACTTGGTGACAAAAAATATGTAGAGAGCTGGGTAGCAAGTAATGTAATTTGCTTTTTTGAATTGCTCATGTCTGGATCCATGTTCAACTCTTCCATTTTTATTTCATATCTTGTGATTGCTCAATAACTATATCTTGGCTGATTATTGAATGTTGCTTTATTCTGTTCTCTCTTTGCTCTGCTCATTCTCCCAAAACATCTGGCAGCAATCATTAACTTCTTTTCATTGCAGTCATCTGTGTGTGTGTCTTATTTTCCCCGCCAGGTTGTAAGATCCTTGAGGATAAGAGCTGGGTATTGTTTATCCTTTCTCCTGGACAATGTTTAGAATGGTGTTTTGTACATAAGAAGCACTCATGTGTTCAATGAATCAGAACTGGTTTTGCCATTCACCACTGCCTTCACTCAACAACAACTAAAATATAAAGTGGCAGAGCAGAAACAATGGCAGAGAAATTGCTGTCCTTTTAGTCACAGTATGCAGTTTCTAGAACGTAAAGGATGACAAGTAGATTTACTAACAATTTTGTTTTACAAAAATTGCATAATATTGAATACTCTAATCATAAAGCTCTAGATCAACACTATCAGAGAAGGAAAACTCTGATTCCAAAAAACCTCCGCTGCCTTGCGGCATACCTCTTCAGGGGAAAGGCTAAGGGAGTAAACCCCGACAGAAAATCCGGAGCCGGAGTCCCTAAGGCGGTTTGACGTTGTAGTCAACACCGGCAACTCCTGCGGCGCACCTGAAGCCAAGCTGTATTGACTCCGTCTTTCCCTTGGATCCTTCAGCTGCGAAGAGAGGGGGGGTCTGCTGCATGGGCAACAGCAGACCCTCCATATCACCCTGCCCAGGCTCTGTAGCTTCAGCTCCACTGGAGAGGACACTCCAGCGTCATCGCAAGATGTCGATTTAACACGGGAGGAGACAGATACCGTGTCACTCCCGAGTTGGACTGCACAGCCATTCTCGGCAGTGCAGATGGACTCTTGGGAAGCTACACCATCGTCTCTCGGGACGGACGGCTGCCGACGACGAGATCAACACTAAAGGAAGGCTTTAACTGGTCCTTCCTGAGTCAAGTGTTCATTCATGGACCAATAACTGGGCCACTGCCCCAGACTAGCTGAGGAAGGTCAGATGCCAGTCATGAGCACCACCTGAATCAAAGAGAAAGAGCAATCTGCTACCAGATAAATGGGGAAATGCTGCAAATGATCTGAAAGTAATAGGTGACACAGTATTTATTTTTTGAGATTATGTGAATGGAAAATATTTGTGTAAGAATTGTTCATCTAAAATTGGACCAGTCTCTGTTCTAGTGTTATATTTAATTGGAGGATAATCTAGTTTTAGACACAAAAACAATACACTATAAACTGCGTTCACATACTTGATTCTGTGTGGTCAGTCCATAGGAATTATTGAAAATGTGTAACTAAAGTTAAGGGTTCAGTCCTAATTTATATTCTTAGTATTGTGTCTTCTTAATCATCCCACTTTTATTTATTTTTTTATTGTTCTCCCCAGCCCATCATCTTCTACAGAAAATGTCTCCATTGCCATTTTCCTCTGTATTTAAATCTAATTTGTAATTTACAAAGTTGTCCTCTTTATTCTTCATGTAGGTCTTCATCCATAGACTTCCTCCTCAATATACACAGTCTTACAATTGATCTGCACTATGAATGAATGTCACAATCTCTTGCAGAGACAGAAATAGAAAATATTTTCTAGTTCATCTGTTATGTTTTCTTGTCATATTTATTTGTTGTAGACATCTTGTGTAACTTACCCAGCACCTTTTTCCTGGTTCCATCTTGTTAAAAAAACAACAACAACTCTAATTCCATATAGCCACTAAGTTGTTAGGGGATGAAATGTTCCTGCTATTTCTTTAGTAACATCATCAGCCATTCCTCTGGGAAAGAACCCCTCTCAGTGTCCATGAGTTGAGATGGAGGTATCAATATTCATGCCTCACATATCCAATTACACATCAAGGGTTGGCAAAACTGAGGCCAAATCATTGCTAAGGAAAGTAAGGATAGGTAAAGAACCTGCAAGCTGATGTATTGATACTTAAAAGAAGGCAGAACTGTTCCTCTTGAATAGTTCTTTCCCACCACATGAATAAACCTATATGAGAATAAAATCAACCGACATGGAAGCAGATCAAAGACAAAGAAAAAGTAGAGCCCTGAAGAGGTCACCTCACACCCTGGATCCAGCAATGCCTGACGCTGCTTTGCCTTTGAACATTACATTTTGACTCCCAGATGTATTCCTTTTTTGCTTAAGCTAGTAGTTCATTTGAGTAGGGTCTTTCAAAGTTGAGAACACTAATTTAGATTGTTACTACTAAAGATAAGCAGATAATTAAAAGAAAAACAGCTGCTGATTCTTGGATTCCATGAGAATGAACTATAGAAAAGTTTAGAATTCGATGACATGAAATGTAATATGATATTAAATGATAGTGACTTCAAATGACTAGTTGAGTGGGAAGTAAAATTAAAAATTAAGAAGGCTTGAGTATAACTAATAAAATTTTGTTGCCTTAAAAACAATTTATGTTAACTCATGATCAAAAAATACAGCATTTATATGTATTTAACACATATAAAATATATAAGGTGTAATATTCTACCTATCTAAAGTTAGTAGTAATTCTAAAGTAGTGGAATTTGCTTTATGATTGGGAAGAATCACACCATTGTATTCTGAAGACCTGCTTGCTTATCTGTGGGTAATGGAGGCATTTGAACCAGCTGGTTGAACCTCATGGATTTCTTGAATTAACCATCACCAATGTGTGAAGTTTATTCTTTTTCACTGAGCACCTACTGTCTATTAGGTATGAGAATGGGCAGCTTATAAGCAGTTACTCATTTAATATCTGCACCAAACCTAAAAAAGAGAGACTATTATTGTTTTTATCCTAATTTTACACAAGAAATAATTATAATAGCTACCATGTCTAACACTTAATATGCCCAGGTACTGCTCTAAAGGTTGGCACATTTTATTTTTGTTTGGTTTTTTTTTTTTTGGTTTTTCAATTACAGTTGTCCCCTTTTCTCCCAATTTCTCTCCCCAACCCAACCCACTCCCTCTCCCGCAATCATATCCCTCCCCGTTGTCCATGTCCATGAGTCATTTATACGGGTTCTTTGACTAAACTCTTCCCTTACTTATCCCCCTTCTCTCCCTCCCCCCTCCCCCCTATTGACTGCTATTCTGCTCTTTGTTCTATTTAGTTCTTTTGTTTGTGTTGTTCTTTAGTTTCCTGTATTAGGTGATATCATATGGTATTTTTCTTTCTTTGCCTGGCTTATTTCACTAAGCAAAATTCTTTCTAGTTCCATCCATGTTGTTGCAAATGGCAGGAGTTCCTTCTTTCTTTCTGCTACATAGTATTTCATTGTGTAAATGTACCACTGTATTTTGATCCACTCATCTACAGATGGGCACTTAGGTTGTTTCCAGCACTTAGCTATTGTAAACAGTGCTGCAATGAACATAGGGGTGCATAAGTTCTTTTGAATTGGTGTTTTAAGATTCTTCGGGTATAATCTTAGTAGTGGAGTCGCTGGTTCAAATGGCAGTTCCATTTTTAATCTTTTGAGGTAATTCCATACTGTTTTCCATAGTGGCTGCACCAGTCTGCATTCTCACCAACAGTGCAGTAGGATTCCCGTTTCTCCACATCCTCACCAGCACTTGTTGTTTGTTGATTTGTTGATGATGGCCATTCTGACTGGTGTAAAATGGTGTCTCATTGTGGTTTTTATTTGCATCTCCCTGATGGATAATGATGTTGAGCATTTTTTCATACGTCTATGGACCTTCTGTATGTCCTCTTCAGAGAAGTGTTTGTTCAGGTCCTTTGCCCATTTTTAAATTGGGTTGTTTGTTTTCTTGATGTTGAGTCATATCAGCTCTTTATATATTTTGGAAATGAGTCCTCTGTCTGTGATGTCATTGGCAAATACGTTTTCCCATATGGTTGGTTTCCTTTTCATCTTGCTGATGTTTTCTTTTGCTGAGCAGAAACTCTTCAGTTTGATGTAATCCCATTTATTTATTTTTTTCCTTTATTCCTCTTGCTTTAGGAGATGTATCCATGAAGAAATTGTTACGTGAGGTATCTGATATTTTCTTGCCTATATTTTCCTCTAGGACTTTTCTGCTGTCACGGCTTACATTTAAGTCTTTGATCCACCTTGAGTTTATTCTCGTGTGTGGTGTAAGTTGGTGGTCTAGTTTCATTTTTTTGCATGTCCCTATCCAGTTCGCCCAGCACCATTTGTTAAAGAGGCTCTTCTCATTCCATTTTATGTTCCTACCTCCTTTATCAAATATTAGTTGACCATAGAGGCCTGGGTTTATTTCTGGACTCTCTATTCTGTTCCACTGATCTTTATTATGTTCTTATGCCAGTATGAGACTGTTTTGATTACAGTGGCTTTGTAGTATTGTTTGATATCTGGTGTTGTGATTCCTCCTGCTGTGTTCTTCTGTCTCAAGATTGCTTTTGCTATTCGGGGTCTTTTATAGTTCCATATGAATTTATGGAGTATTTGTTCTAGGTCTGTGAAATATATCATTGGTATTTTAATAGGGATTGCATTGAATCTGTAAATTGCTTTGGGTAGTATAGCCATTTTGATGATGTTGATTCTTCCCACCCAAGAACATGGTATTTGATTCCATTTATTTGTATCTTCCTTATTTCTTTCTTCAATGTTATGTAATTTTCAGAGTACAGGTCTTTTATCTTTTTGGTTAAGTTTACGCCTAGATACTTTATTTTTCTTGTTGCTATAGTAAATGGTATTTTCTTTTTTGTTTCTGCCTCTGATATTTTATTGTTGGTGTACAGAAATGCCTTAGATTTCTGTATATTTATTTTGTACCCTGCTATTTTGTCAAATTCACTTATTATATCGAGTAGTCTTTTAGTGGAGTTTATAGGATTTTCTAGGTATACTATCATGTCATCTGCATATAATGAAAGTTTTACTTCCTCTTTCCCAATTTGGATGCCTTTTATTTCTTTTTCTTGTCTGATTGCTGTGGATAGGACTTCCAACACTATGTTGAATAAGAGTGGAGAGAGTGGACAACCTTGTCTAGTTCCTGAATTCAGGGGGAATGCTTTTAGTTTTTGTCCATTGACTATGATGTTGGCCTCAGGCTTTTCATATATAACCTTAATTATGTTAAGGTATGCTCCCTCTATTCTCATTTTGCTGAGTATTTTCATCATAAATGGGTGTTGTACTTTATCAAATGCTTTTTCTGCATCTATTGATATGATCATGTGATTTTTGTCTTTCATTTTGTTTAGGTGATGTATTATATTTATTGATTTGTGAATATTAAACCATCCTTGCGTCCCTGGAATGAAGCCCACTTGATCGTGATGTATGATCATTTTGATGTATTGCTGGATCCTGTTTGCCAATATTTTATTGAGGATTTTAGCATCTATGTTTATCAGTGATATTGGCCTGTAGTTTTCTTTCTTTGTTGTGTCTTGACGTGGTTTTGGGATTAGGATAATACTGGCTTCATAGAAAGAGTTTGGGATTTTCCCTTCTTCTTGGATTTTTCAGAACAGTTTGAGAAGGATAGGAGTTAGTTCTTCCCTGAATGTTTTGTAGAATTTGCCTGTGAAGCCATCCAGTCCAGGGCTTTTGTGTGCCGGGAGATTTTGGATTACTCTTTCAATTTCCTTCTTTGTTATTGGTCTGTTGAGACTTTCCACTTCTTCTTGATTCAGTTTTGGAAGGTTGTATGTTTCTAGAAATTTGTCCATTTGTTCTAGAGTGTCAAATTTCTTGCCATACAGTTGTCTGTAGTAATTTCTACCTATCATTTGTATTTCTGTGGTATCAGTCGTGGTTTCTCCTCTTTCATTTCTGATTTTGTTTATTTGTGTCTTCTCTCTTTTTTTCTTGATTAGACTGGCTAGAGGCTTGTCGATTTTGTTTATTTTTTCGAAGAACCAGCTCCTAGTTTTGTTGATCTTTTGGATTGTTTGTTTAGTCTCTATGTCATTTAGTTCTGCCCTGATCTTGATGATTTCGTTCCTTCTTCTTCTAGGCTTTGTTTGTTGTTGTTGTTCTAGTTCTTGTAGCTTTATGGTTAGGTTTTTTTATTTGAGATCCTTCTATCCTTTTCAGATATGCCTGTATTGCTATGAACTTCTCTCTCAGGACTGCTTTTGCTGTGTCCCACAGGTTTTGGGCTGTTGTGTGTTCATTATCATTAGTTTCTAGAAATTTCTTGATTTCTTTTTTGATGTCATTGTTACTCCATTCATTATTTAATAGCATGTTATTCAATCTCCATGTGTTTTGGTGTCTTTGATTTTTTTCTCTGAGGTTGATTTCTAGTTTCAAGGCATTGTGGTCTGAAAAGATGCTTGATATGATTTCAATTTTCTTGAATTTGTTGAGGCTTGTTTTGTGTCCTATCATGTGGTCTATCTTTGAAAATGTCCCATGTGCATTAGAAAAGAATGTATATTTTGCTTCTTTGGGGTGGAAAGTTGTATATATATCAGTTAGGTCCATGTGGTTTAGTGTGTTGTTCAATGCCTGTATATTCTTGGTGTTTCTTTGCATTGATGATCTGTCTATTGTTGATAATGGAGTGTTGAAGTCCCCTACTATGAGTGTGTTGTTATTGATATCTTTTTTGTGGTCTTCTAGTATTTGCTTTATGTATTTGGGTGCTCCTATGTTGGGTGCATATATGTTTGTCAATGTCATATCTTCTTGATGGATTGTTCCTTTAAGTATTATGAAATGTCCTTCTTTGTCTCTTTTTATTGCCATTGCTTTGAAATCTGTTTTGTCTGATATGAGAACTGCTACCCCGGCTTTCTTTACTGGTCCGTTTGCTAGGAATATTTTTTTATATCCCTTTACTTTCAGTCTGGGTAAATCTTTTGTTTTGAGGTGTGTTTCTTGTAGACAGCAAATGTGTGAGTCCTGTTTTCTTATCCATTCCGTTACCCTATGTCTTTTAATTGGAGCATTTAATCCATTTACATTTAAGGCTATTATTGACGTGTATTTATTCATTTCCCTTTGTACCTCTGTTCCTCTCCTCTCTTGTTCTTTTCTTTTTTTTTTCTTAGAACACTCCCTTTAGCATCTCTTGCAATGCTGGTTTGGTGGAGATGTATTCTTTCAGTCTTCCTTTGCCTGAGAAACTCCTTATTTCACCTTCTATTTTGAATGAGAGCCTTGCTGGGTAGAGTATTCTTGATTGTAGGCCTTTGTTTTTCATTGCTTGAAATATTTTTGACCATTCCCTTCTGGCTTGTAATGTTTATGTTGAGAAATCAGTTGATAGCCTTATCAGAGCTCCCTTGTATGTTATTTGCTGCTTTTCTCTTGCTGCTTTTAGGATTCTCTCTTTGTCTGAAATGTTGCCATTTTAATTATGATATGCCTTGGAGTGGGTTTTTGGGGGTTCCTCTTCATTGGAACTCTCTGTGCTTCCTGAACTTGTATAACTTTTTCTCTCGTCAGGTTCGGAAAATTTTCTGTCACTATTTCTCCTATCAGTTTTTCAATTCCATGCTCCTTTTCTTCTCCCTCTCTAATTCCGATGATCCTGGTATTATTTCTTCTCATGCTATCCTGTAATTCCCTTACATCTTGTTCATATTTTTTAAATCTTTTTTCATTTTGCTGTGTTGTCTGGGAGTTTTTCTCTACATTATCTTCTAACTCACTAATTCGATCCTCTGCTTCGTTTAGTCTGCTTTTGACTGATTCTACTCTGTTGTTCAGTTAAGAGATTGCATTCTTCAGTTCTTCCTGGTTCTTGTTAACAGTTTCTATGTCTTTTTTTATGCTGGTGTAGTTCTCTGCAAGTTCCCTGTAATTTTCTTGGAGCTGCTGGTAACTTCCTTGGAGGTTGTCATAGTTGTTTTTAAGGATGTCGAGTATATTGAGCTTCTTTACCACCATTGTTTTGAATTCCATGTCTGACATTTGGGCTATGTCTATTTCATCTATCTCTTTCTGAGGATTCCTCTTTTCTTTTCATTGAGGGGTTATTTTTGCGTCTTACCATGTTGGATTCTTTTTGTTTGTTTTTGTTTATTTATTTGCTTTTTTCAGGGGATGGTCTGCTTTGACTTCCGTCCTTTGTGGTATGAGAGTCTTTATGGGAGATCTGGAGATTTCAGTGGTGCAGTCTCTTTGATATCCTGAGCTTGATGTTCTTGGGTTACCCTTTATGTCATTTGTTTATGCTGTCTGGTTATATTTCAGATGTTCTTTGGTAGGATCTTCCTTCTGGCTAGTTGGTTGGGAGTCACTCTATCCACTTTGTCTTGAGTTCTTTTGTGGAGATGCTGTTAAAAACATAAACACACAGCCCAGGCGGGAGACTCACACCCTCAAAAAATATCCCCCACCCTCTATCCCGCTATCGTCAGCCAACGAGCCCATATTAATATAAATGTAAAGAGATTAGAGCTTTTATACTATAAGAAGAATAGATAAGAGTTGTTTTTAGGGAGGAAAAATATAATTTTTGATAGAGGGGGTGATAGATTAATAATAGTTGAGACTAT
The DNA here is from genome assembly GCF_987537825.1 of Furipterus horrens. Classification (NCBI taxonomy): domain Eukaryota; kingdom Metazoa; phylum Chordata; class Mammalia; order Chiroptera; family Furipteridae; genus Furipterus; species Furipterus horrens. The sequence continues at coordinate 100,164,632 of NW_028327177.1, read as the reverse complement.
GCAAGCCAGTAGGCAATATTTACATTGTATGTTAATAAAAATAGAAGAAAAGGATGGAATAATGCATAATATAGTAAGAAAGTGGGATTGTATTTTATTGGGTTTATATAGTAATTATATTCTATTATTTAGAGTGAAAGGGGGGCTAAACTAGACAAACAAATAAACAATGATTGAAGAGAAAGTATGAGAAGGAGAGGTTATATGCAACACGTTTGAGATAAAGTTTGTTTTTCTTTTGGAAGGGAAAGAAAACCAACCAAAAAAATAAGAAAGAAAAGAAGAAAGAAAGAAAGAGAGAAAAGAAAGAAGAAAAAAAGAAAAAAGAGGAAAAAAATAAAATAATTAAAAAAAATAAAATCCCAAGAAAAAAGAAGAAAGACGAGAAGATAGAAAGAAAGAAAGAAAAGAAAGAATAAAGAAGAACGAAAGAAAGAAGAAAGAGAGAAAGGAAAAAAAGTGAAAAAAAAAAAAGCGATGTTTTTACTCGGTTTTAGCTTTGGTGTGTCGCCTCCTTTTTCTGCGTCCGCAGCTGGTCTATTGTGGCGGTTCAGAGGTTCTTGTTTCTTGCATCACTGGTGTGCACCCGCAGTTGCTGCAATGGTGCGCGCCCGTGGTTGCCAGCACGGTGCATTCCCTTGCTGCCCGCTGGAGCCAGTTGAGGTGTCCTCCTTGCGCACACGCCCCTGCACTGGTGGGGCGGCCCGAGAGCTTGCCCCACGATTGGCGCCTATCGTTGCCGGGCTGGGGTGTTTTCACATTCGCTCCAATGTGTCCCCATGCGTGCATCCCTGCACGCGCAGGCGACCTGATAGCTTGCCCCGAGATTGGCGCCTGTTGTCCCCGGGCTGAGGTGTTTTCGCGCTTGCACCGCCCGTGCCCTTAGTCCCGCTGAGCCGAGCTCCGGGAGTTGGTCTCTTGCCTCTTAGGGCGGGTCCCCAGACACTTGTGCTCAGTGGAAGTGAGCCTCTGTGAGTCGCTGCCGCCTGCCCACTATTCCCGTGCTGCAGCCGCCTGCCTTCCCTCACCCATCTGGGCGGGCATGAACAGAGCCTGTGCTAGTGGTCTGCTTTCTGGCCTGGGGCCCGGCACCCACAGGAGCTGTCTAGGGGTGTCTGTACACGGTCCTCTGCGTGTTCAGTGGGCCCTCCCTGTGCCCGTTGGGGCACTGATCTTATGTCCATTGGGGAGTGTCCAAGGGACGTCTGGATTCACTGCCCCGCACACCTTGGAAGTGAGAGCACTTCCCTACTGTGCGCCCCCGCGACCCAAGGGTAGGGTTGGGGAGTGGATGAGTGTGCCTCTGCACCTGCGCTCCTCAAGAATGGCCTACCACACCCAAACTTTCCTCCCCTCTCCACCATCCACTAGAGAAAAATATAAAGGAGAATTATGTTCTCACTTGCCCGGCAGCACGCTGTCTCCTGTCCTTCAGTGCCAATGCCACTTGGTCGAGTCCCATCTCTGCCAGCGGGCAGAGATCTGCTCTCCTCCCGACTCCTCTCTGGGGTAGCCTGTGGTTGCCAAAAAGCCTTTGTGTACTTCCAGCCGCAGCTCGGGCAGCCGCCCCAGTCAGGAATCCCGTTTTGTCCCCTTTTCCTCCGCTATCCTCACTAAACAGGTTGTTCCCAAATGGATTTTCTCTAATCCAGCAGTGCCATGGCTCGACTCCTGCCAGTGTCCAGCTGCTCACTGAGATGTTCTGTCTGCAATTAGACCAAACTGCAGACGGGTCTCGGGAGCCTGAAACCGCAGCCTCCCCTCACTCCTCCGCCATCTTCTCTCCTAAATGTTGGCACATGTTGATTTTTAAAATTCTCATAATAAAGTGAGAATTTATTTAATCCCCAACATATATAAAGTGGGAATTATTTTCATCATCTCTATTTTTCAGATGAAGAAATTGAGGCACAGAGTTTTTAAAGAGACTTGCCAAGGAAATAGGAAGAACCAAAATTCAAACTTGAAGCCAGGCAGTCTATCTCCAGAGAGTATATATTTCAACCACACTACCACTTACCTCATGGGTACAGAGGCAGAGTTCACATTCATGTTTAAGTTCAGTAACAATGCTTTTACATACTATATTCTATCGCCTGTCTATGTATTAGACACTGATCTCTAACAGCAGAGTGTTCCCAGGATTATTCCTCCTGGGTGAAGCATGTTCAGGGTATATCTAGTGAATGACATGCACCCATTCATCCAATTCCTGCTTTCTTCCCCTAACCACATTCATGGGCACAGTACATACTAGAGGTAGGGTGTGTCTGTTCTCAATTAGCCATCTAGGTCTTCTGTGGTTATAGATACCTTTACTATACCTTAAAGTCCTAAACAAGCTGCCTTGTCTTTACCAGAACTCTACCTTGTGTCATGTCCTGTTGTACTTACTAAGCTGTCACTCCTGACAAGGGATGGCTCCCTACCCCTAAACCTTGAAACTGCCAACTATAATACCTGAATCCAGTTCAAGTTCAAAACTTCATTAGGAGTGAGCCAAGAGCATATCTTCCTTGCTGGTTCTCAAGTATCTCTTTCATTATGGTATCAGTGTATACTTTAGCCCAGTCTACTGAGGTATGACTTGATTTGGTAAATACTACTTGGGTATTTTATATTTTATAATAGCTACATTACCACAGTATTTGGACATGGCCATCCAAATGAGATTTTGTGTCCTTCAACATAGTCAGCAGAGATGTTATAAATCTATTGTTAAAATGTTCAAAATATTGGGTAATTCTCTCTAATTATGTCTTATGTGGCCAATAATCACACCTCAATGGTAATAATATTCAAACAATATTCTGTAGGATAATCACTCATGTTCTTTGCAAGCCTTGATTTTTTGTGATGTGGGGCGATTTCTCATGATCATATCTGCTTTGAAAATATGTAGCACAAGTTGATGCTAGTGTCCTAGCCATTTAAGTTTTTTATCTTATAAAGATTTAGAATTTTCAGTTCCTCGTGATACCACACACCTATGAAAAAGCAAAAGCATAAGAATTGGGGTCAAGTCTCATTTCTGTTGGGAGGAGGTAGCATCTAAGCTCTTATAGACATTCATTCAGCCAAGCTAGATTAAGGACCTCTGCTTCTCGTCATGGCGGAGTAATCAATCCCAGACTTTCCCTCTCATTGCCGGTTATTAGAAAGTTAGGCTGAATACATTAAACAACTCTCTTAAGACTTTGGAAACCAGTAGTTCCTGATGGTGATCCTTGAAGAAGGAGAACTAATGATGAGAGCTCTATGAGTGTCCTGACTTTCTGCCCAGTATTATTTTTCAGACCCAAAGCTGAGAATGGGAGACTGTCTAATTTGAGGACATAGAGACCAGAGTTCAAGGATGCTAAGGAGTATATAATTTGCAGGGGAAAATACAAGAAAGTAGTTATTCAAAGAAAGAGGGCCAGAAGTCTGTATGGGTTTTTTTTTTTTTTTTTTTTTTGAGATGTGGCTCAACAAAAAACGGTGAAAACATAGGATGAGGAGCTGGGAACCCAGGAATATAACAACTATGGGGAAACTGTAACAGAGCTCACACAGAGTTGGGAGACATTGGAGTTCTGACCCTCCATACGGGAGAGATCTTGTTGAATACTCAGAGTATTCAACAGAAAGGTTACATTTTAGTAGTAGGGCTAAATATCAACCCTAAAAATCTTAAAAACAACCCTCAAAAGGATCAAGCTGATCTGCAAGTTACTTAATAACTGCCAAAACACAATTTAACACTTTTAAAGGATGTGAAATGCAGACACTTCACCATGTTATATTTACACTGTGTAGAATCCAATAAAGAGTATAAGGTGTGTGAAAAGGCAGGTGAAAAACTAGTCAAAAACAGATATAACAATGACAGAATTTGGAATCATCAGAAGTACAATAAAACACTGTGGTAGACAGAATTCCAAAATAACCTCCATGATCATTTTATATTATATGGTAAAAGTTTTGGGGATATAATTAAGGTTATTAATCAGTTGACTTGGAGAGACATTATCTAGGTGAGTCTAACCTAATCACACAAGTTCTTTAAATACAAAGACTTTTCTTTGGCTGGTTGCAGAAGAGTAATAAGCCAGAGGGCTTCTAAATGTGAGAGGGATTCAACATGAGGGAGGTTCTCTGCTGCTGAGAGGGAAGAAGCCAAATGGAAGACCTGAGAGCAGCCTTAGTAGCTGGATGACAGCCTACAAGAAGATAGGGACACCAGTCCTACGGTTAATTGCAAGGAACTGAATTCTGCTAATAAACTGAATAAGTCTGGAAGGGGATTCTTCCCCAGAATCTCCAGAAAACAGCCCAGCCTGGCTAACACTTTGACTTTAGCCTTGTGAGAGCCTCAGGAGAGAACCGATCTGAGTCCACTCATACTTTTGAGTAACAGAACTGTGAGATAAATGAGTGTTGTTTTAAGCCACTAAGTTTGTGGCAGTTTGTGACACAGCAATAGAAAATGAATATAAACAGCTAGAGTAGATATGTTCAAGAATTCAAGGGAAACATAAACACAATGAGAAGTAGTATGTACAAAAACAACCAAATGGAATGTCTAGAGCTGAAAAATACATTGTCTGAAATTTACAGCGTGTGTGTAATAGCAGTGGCACACTGCAAAAGATCAGTGAACTTTAAGAAACACAAAACTTTGATCAAGATAGACTATATATTGTTCCATAAACAAGTGTCAATATATTTAAAAGTATTGGACTCATTTGATAACAATGGCATAAACTTATAAATCAATAAAAAATGATATCTGGAAAATCCTATAATAATTGAAAATTAAATAATATACTTCCAAATAACTAACAGTTAAAACAAAAATATCCAGATAAATTAATAATATTTTTAAATGACTGATTTAAAAAAACAGCTTGCAAAATTTTGTGAAGTATAGTTAATGCAGATTTTATGGAGAGATTTATTGCTTTAATCCTTATGTTAGACAGAAGTACTTTTAATTCAATAATCTAAACTTTGCATTAGAAACTGGAAATATAACAGAAATTAAATCCATAGTAAATAGGAATAAAAAATAAAGAGCATAAATCATTGAAAAAGAATAGAGCAAAAGGAGAGAAAAATCGACTAATACCAAAAGTTGTTCCTTACAAAAATTAATAAAATTTGAAAATGTCTAGATAGATGGATAAATTTTAAAAAGAAAGATGAGATAAATGTGCAATATAAGAAGAAAAAATCACTCTAGATCCTATATTCTTGAAAAGAATAATAAGGAAATTCTTGAAAAATTTTATATAAAAAAATTGATAACTAAATAAAATGTATACATCTCTTGAAAGACACGACTTACCAGAACTGATTCAAAAATAAAGAGAAAATATAAAAAAACTTATGTCTGTTAAATTTCCATTACGATTAAAAACCTTCCCATGGTTTTTTGGGACTGGTGGTGGAAATTGGAATTAACCGGAAGTGGGCACAAAATATCTTACTAGGGGAATAAAAATGCTCTAAAACTGATTTATGTTGATAGTTACACAACTTAGTAAAATTACTAAAAATAATTAAATTGTACAGTAGAAATGGGTGTATTTTAATAAGAAAAATATATCTAAATGAAGATGTTTCCCTAAGATAAAATAAGATATTAAAAAATAATTCCCACAAATAAAATTCCAGTCCATATGACTTCCCTGGTGAATTTAATTTTGAAAATTTAGAGAAAATATCAATTTTACATAGACTAAAATAATAGAAAAGAAGGCAGAAGAAATAGTGAATATTACACAAAACATAGATTTGATAAAGGAATTGTATATAAAAATTATAAAATACACTCACAGAATAAAGAATATATATGTGCACCATACAACATACACAGAAGGCAGTAGGAACATGGAAAAATGCTCAACGCTATTAGTTATCAGGAATAAGCAAGTTAAAACCACAGTTAGACCCCATTACCTATTAGAAAGGTTAAAATTAAAACAACTGACTATTTGAAGTTTTGGCAAGGATGTAATGAAACTAGTGCTTTTATACACTGCTATTCAGAATATACAATGGTACAACCACTTTAGAAAACTCTCAGTTTCTTATAAAGTTAAACATGCAAACCAACATTTCCATTTCTATTCAAGCAAACAAACATGTACATCTATGTGTGAATGTCTATTGTAGCATTATTCAAAATAACTATAAAATGAAAATAACCCAAGTTCCTATCAAAAGAATAAATACATTGTGGTATATTTAACTCAAATGTAAGAAGACAGAAAGTAATGACGTATAAAACACAGATAAATCTCAAAAATGTAATGCCAAGTAAAATTAGGAAGGCCAAAAAGAGTATGTGGTATGACATTTGTACATGAAATTTTAGAAAATCAAAATTAATGTATAGTAATAGCAGATCAGCCTGGGTCTAGGTATAGTGAATGGATTGAGTAAACAAAGGTAGAAGAAACCTTTCAATGGTCATGAAATTGTCCTATAACTTGATTGTGGTGCTTTTATACACTAAAGTTTTAAGCTCAGTTTGTATTTATAAACACATCAATCTATATACACTTATTACATATGTATTTTTGTTTATTTAAATTATATCTCAATAAAGTTGATAGAAAAGGTTAAAAAATATCAGGATCTAGGCAAATTATTGAACTCTTCTCTCACCCATTTTTATCATTAATAAACTGAAAATATTTTTTTACTCTCTGAATTTTAACATTTGTTTCACTTCTAATTACATGCCATGATTTTTATAATTTTTGTTAAAATGTAAACTTTCACAATGTCTCCTCATAAACTTTTACACTTATATTTGTGTTGCTTCTAGTAAAACATGACTTTTCTCTTAAATATAACAGTGATTAATGTTAAGACTAACACTTTCAAGAAGGCATTGGTATAATCACTTTAGCAACCTCTCTTTCTGACTCCAAAATAAAGTCTTACTTAGCATGTTAAGATCACACCTGTCTCACCCCTACTGCAGGTCCACTCTTTTCTTAGAAACCTTGGAATATCAAATATTTTCTTGTTTTACAGTCCTGCTTTTCAGAAGGTGTTATCCCATGATTTTATCTGAAACAGTCTTCTCTACTTCACATTTGTCAAGGTTATGTCAGTCTTCTTCACATCTTGTCACACGGTCAGCAGTTATAAAGGACGTTGTTGGTTCCTTGTGATTTTTTAATAACAACAATATGTGATATTAACTACATAGCTTCTTGCCCTTTAGATAATTCTATCACTCTTCCTTATCTTAGTGGGTTGGTCAGTCTTATGGCCCCAGCATCCATCTACAGAAGTGGAACATGGAAAAGGTTTAAGCACACCCTCTTCGATACAGAGATCAGTCCAGAAATGAGCCTAAGACAAAGAAGAGCCAGTCAATGTCATCTGGGGAAGATGACAGTGGACTCATGACTTTTAATAATTTTAACCCAGAGCTGCCAATGGCTACCTTTGCACACCATGGAAAGACATTCCCTATAATACATACAGCCAACTCAGAAGCAAACAAAACTAAAAGGTAGAGAGAAAGACAGAGTTCTGGTGCCATGATTTGATCTGCTGGGTCTAGCTGTGCCTGACTGCATCCCCCTTGCAAATTTTTATTTCCTTACTTAAACTAGTTTGAATTGTTTTTTATCTGTCACAACTGAAGCCACAAGTACTAGAGTAAACTTTCCATTTGCATTCTGCACTTGCCTATACTGTAATAGCTCATAGTGTGCATAATTTCTTGAACTGTTTCTTTCCTCCCTAGACCAAAATCTCTGATCAAGACTAAAGTCCAGAGACTTGGTCTTTATAAAGTCAGAATTCTCCCACTTGGTTGATTATTTGTAAATGTTGGTTGAATACATTATATAGTTCTTACACAGGTGAGTTGAACTATTGGTTCTCCATCATCAGAATTTGCAAACAGTAGGTGAATAGAAGGACAATGTCTCTAGTTTGATTCTGGACATTTTCCTCCTCCATTATCATCTCTATTACAGTCTGCTATGAGGTCATTTTTCTCGGATACCTTTCTTGTCCTTGAGAAACAGGCTTGCAAGATAATTTGCACACTCACATGTTATCTGTTTGTTATTCCTGCAGTAAGGCTCATGAGACTTTCTACCCCATGTTGTTATATTGTTGGCCTTTCATCTCTGTAAGCTGTCACTTTGCTATGTCTTTGCATTTGCAATTCCTTCCTTGCCCACATTTACTAAATGGGAATATTCACTATTCTCATCAGACCACTTTCTTTTTTTTTTTAATATAAAATTTATTTGTTTGTTTGTTTATTTTATTTTTAGAGAGAGGAGAAAGGAGAAAGAGAGGGAGAGAATATCACTGTGTGGTTGCCTCTCGCTCGCACCCCCAACTGGGGACATGACATGCAACCTCATCATGTGCCCTGACTGGGAATCGAACCAGCGACACTTGGCTTGCAGGCCGATGCTCAATCCACTGAGCCACAGCAGCCAGGAGACCATTTTCATATGTAAGTGATGAAGACCTAACACAGACTCTCTATATATAAAGGTAATTTTGTTGACTCTTTTTGCTGGATGTCCAGGAGGGAAAACCTAGTTTCAGATATGACTTGATCAGGGTGCTTAAAGAAGTCTTGGACTCTTTGTCTTTCAGGTTGTATTTGCCTGTGTATTTCTTTGCTTTCTGGCTTTGTTATTTCCTGTTGTGGCCAGGCTCTTTGTATTCACATGGAAGACAATCACAGTCCAGCCACCTTACAGAATCATTGAAGGTAAAAATTCAAAAGTAAGAGATTTTTATGCCAATGACCGTAAAATAAATGTAAAATATATCATAAAAGTAATCTGATTGGGCAAAAATGTGTCATTCTTTGCATGGACAACTGATCAGCCACTGTGGCTGAGAGAGCAATTCCACACTGGAAATAGCAGCTGTTCACTAAATACAAAGTAAAAACAACTAAAAGAATAAACCAACAAATAACTCTCTTTTACTGTAAGTGTGAGAAGCTTATTAATAGATCTTCTTGGTTTTGGCAGTAGAGGAATAGGCATAAGATAGAAGTTGGCACAGAATGCTGTAGCCTGCTCCTCAAGACAGCCCTTTATTCATGACTTTTCCCATTTTACATTGAAAAACACACACAGGCATCAAATTAGCATACATCAAAGAACCTAGTCCCCAACACCATGCTCCATGCTAGTTTGACTGCCTTGCCCAGACATCAAAGACAAATATTTAACTATTTGTTTTCCATTATTTGAGACCACACAAAGAAGTTAGTGAGAACTGAGTTCTATTAAATGATAATATCAGTATTTTTGTTGACTCACCACACCACAGCCACTAAGCATATAGTCAACACAATGCAGCCCACTTCATCTCTTTATTCTAAGCCTTGACTCCCCAAACTGCCTCACTTTTCACAGCCCCATTTTTTTTCTTTAAGACTTCCAAAACATATCATTGAACAGATGCCCATACACAATAACTAATATGGTAAGATACCTTCAGTTAGGTCTCTCAATTCTGATCTAGATTCTATATTATCTAGCTGAGTGGTTCTCAGCCAAGGGTGATATTGTCCACAGTGGGTATTTGGCATTGTCTGGAGATGTTTTTTGGTTGTCATGACAGAGATCTCTCCCAGTATCTAGTTGATTGAGGCCAGGGATGCTGTAATCCATCCTGTAATACATATGGGAGCAAACAACCAATGATGATGCTTCCCCAAATTCCAGAAATGCTGAGGTTGAGAACCCTAAAATAAATTAATAACCTCATACATTTTGGACAAAATTTTATTTTATTATTTTAATTCTTTATTACTTCAAATATCCATATATACTCAAACAGGTGGAAAAATAATCATATGAAGGCAAAACTCATGAGGCAAGGATAATCATTGATTATTTCAATCCTCTTTATAACACTTTTCTTTCATTCTCTCAAGTTTTTACGCCATCATGTCCTATTATGGCATTCCAACTGGGTTCTCAGATCTTTAATAGAATAGAAAAGTGAAATAAAATCTCTAAGCAATAAAACTCAAGAAACCATTGTTCTAGTTTTAATTATGTCTTTTACTAGAGTTATGACTTGGGAAAGTCATTTTGTCCCTTATAAACTAATTTTCCACCCTTTTGTTATGAAAAATTTAGATTAAATAATTGTTTAAAAATATTTTTTAATTTAATAAAGACCACAATGTAAAAAAGTCCCCTGAAGAAAAGCTATGAAGGAAAAACATTGCAGAACCAGGAACTCTACTGATTCATCTCATGCCTCCCACCAAAATGATTCTGGAACTGGAATTCTTTTAAATTAATTTCACTGAATTTGATGAACTCTTATTTTCCTTTCCAGCTCTAATGTGCAATGACTAAAACAAAATTTGTCTATCTTAGGCCCCATTTTTTTTATAATACTTTGCTCTCTATCAAGTATCAAAACTTGACCTAATAAAATAATCAAATCTATTCTCTCAGATACCCATCATGTAGTAACATTTCAAAGATAAACACAAAAAGAGCTCTTTGGAATTGTTCTAATACTTATCATCTCAAGCATAATGCCAATCTAGTGCAAGTGACATTTTCAGTGAGGGTAGCATTTTGCTTCTGTCAAATTATGTGAGAAGATGGCTTAGTCAAGACTGCCCTAAAAGATAAATTTCTAAAGTGCAAAACCACAAAGCAGGCCATGTTTCAGAAAAGGAAGAAGACTCCCTACAAAATTCTTTCTGAATTAAAACTTTTTTAATTACAGAATAAAATTTTCATTATTAACTAGTGCACTCTTCCAAGAATGTTTATATCAAAATTCATTAACAAGATTTGGGAATCCTAGAAAATAAGCATTAATATAACATCAACAAAAGTACTTACTAAAAATGTATCCATCTTTTCTAGTTTGCCCATTTTGTTGGTGTCTAATTATTCACAGTAGTTTCTCATGTTTTTTTGCATTATGTGGAATCAGTTATAATGTATCCTCTTTACTTTATAATTTTATTTGAGTCACCTATGTTTTTTCTTGATAAGTTGAGTTAAAGGTTTGTCTGTTTTGTTTATCTCTTTAAAGAAAAAAAGCTATTGGCTTTATTGATATTTTTGTATTTTCAGTTGCTACTTCATATATTCTCCTCTTATCTTTATTTCTTGCTTTATACTAACTTTGGGCACAGTTTGTTCTCCTTTTGGATTTTCTTGAGGTATAAAGTTAAACAGTTTATTTGAAATATTTCCTTAACACTACAGGTAATTATCACTGTAAACCCCACCTAGAGCTCCTCTGGCAGCATTCTGTTAAGTCTTGGTATGTTCTATTTTCATTTCATTTGGCTGAAGACAGTTTTTAATTTCTTTTGATTTTTTCTTTGACTCATTGGTTGTTCTGTAGCATGTTGTTTAATCTACACATAATTACAAATTTTCCAGTTTTCTTCTTGTAAATGATTACTAGTTTTACACTATTGTGGTAAGAAAAGGTACTTGTAGTATTTCAATCTTAAGTTTTTCCAAAGAAGACATCTAAATGTCCAAAAGGTACATGAAAAGTTGCTCAATATCACTAATCATCAGGGAAATGCAAATCAAAATCACAAGGCATCGCATCACACTTGTTATATTGATGATAATAAAAAATATAAGAGATAACAAGAGTTGGAGAAGATGTGGAGAAAAGGGAATGCTTGTGCACTATTGGTAGGATTATAAATTGGTGCAGCCACTATGGAATACAGTATGAGGGTTCCTGAAAAACTTAAAAATAGAGTTGCCTTATGAGCCAGTAATCCCACTTCTGGGTATTTATCTAAAGGAAATGAAACACTGATGTACTGGAGCATTATTCACAACAACTAAGGTATGGAAACAACTAAATATTCCTCAACATATAAATCAATAAAGAAAATGAGGGGATGAGGGAATATATATATATAAATTCAGCCACAGGAAAGAAGGACATTCTACTGTTTGTGACAAAATGGATGAACCTTACATTAAATGAAATAAGTCAGGCACAGAAAGACAAATACTGTATCATGTCATTTGTATATAGAACCTCAAATAAAAACAAACTTCTAGAAACAGAGAGTAAAGCAGTGGTTACCAGGGAATGGGAGGAAAGGGGGATGTTGGTCAAAGAGTAAAAACTTCTAGTTATAAGACAAATAATTTCTAGGGGGTCTAATGTACAGCATAGTGATTATAGTTAATAATACTGTGTTGTACCATCAAAAGTTGTTACGAGAGAATATCTTAAATGTCCTCATCATAAAAAGGAAATGGAAATTATGTGACACAATTCATGTGTTAGCTAATCAATTTACAATATATAAATGTAAATGCATTGCCTTTTCTGGGTAACTCATTTGGTTGGAGCATCATCCTGTACATCAGAAGGGTGTGGTTTTGATTCCTGGTCAAGATTCATACAGGAGTTAACCAACTGATGTTTCTCTCTCACATGGATGTTTCTCTCTTTCTCCTCTTCTCTCTTTCTCTCTCTCAAAATTAATAAAAACATATCCTTAGGTGAGGACTTTTAAAAGTATCAAATCCATGTGTGCACATCTTAACATTACACAAATTTTATGTTCATTATATCTCAATAAACCTCAGGTATAAAAAGTACTTATTAAGTTTCTTTGCTTCATGCTTTTTCTTCTTTTTAGTCAGCCTTACCAATTATATTTGATTTAAGATTTTGTTAGCTTTTCCCTTTGTTGCATCTTGCCTTGCTCTCTTTGTGAAGAAAATGAATAGATTCTGTAGCATGGCTCTGTTATTATTTGAGTGCATGCCTGACTTCAGAAGTGCTTTATTTACATTGAAACCTTAAACATATTTAAGTGTCAATACTTTTTATTTCAAATCTGATCAAACTTATCTTGTGGTAGAAGGAATTCATGGCTCAACACAAATAAAGTTGCTCTCAATCCACCATATGGATGGACCTTGACATTATGCTAAGAGAAATGAGTCAGACAGAGAAAGGCAAATACCATATGATCTACTTATATATGGAATCTAAAAAAGCTGAATTCATAGAAACAGACTAGAATGGTGGTTATCAGAGGCCAAGGGGGGTGGGGGAAATGGGAAGATATTGTTAACAAACTTCCAGTTTTAAGATGAATAAATTATTGGAATCTAATGTACAGTATGGTCATTATAGTTAATAAAACAGCTTAATATATTTTAAAGTTGCTGAGAGTAGATTTTAAATGTTCTAACCACACACCAAAAAATGGTAGTTATGTGATGTGGTGATGTTAGCTAACCCTATGGTAGTAATCATTTTGCAATATATAAATGCAAATCAGGACATTATACACCCTAAACTAATATAATGTTACATGTGAATTATATCTCAATAAAGATGGCATACAATTTTGTTTTAATTCCTCTCTTTTCTTCTCTTTATTTCTGTTAGTGTTAAATATCTTGGCTTCTTCTTTTTTTCCAAAACAAAATGTCCCAAGTGGCTAGTGCAGAAAATTAACCTTCAAATATATTCTTTAAAAAATTTTTTAGAAAGTAGATGACCAAATACACCCCCCTTTCTAGATATTCTCCATTCCTTTTGCCAAGTGAATTTTATGAGAGGGCCTGTAACAAAATTAACCTTTTAAATACTTTCCCCAAGATATTGCACAACTGAACTCTGTTCCAACCTTCTCCTTGATATTTTTCAAGTAATAGCTATTAAAAACTATAAAGTTAGCTGAACACATTCTGGAAAATGCTTCTTTGATTTGTATCATCCTTCCCTCTCTTTTCTTCTTTTCAAAATATTTTCAATCTACACTATGGTCCTCAATATACTACTTCCTCAGTAGCAAAGCACTTTTGCCAGAATCTGCAATGTTTCTGAATTTCTGACTTCAATAGTGTCTTTCAAGTCTTCATCTTAACTGGGTTTTCTGAAATAATTATGAAACCAACTGTCACTCACTACTTAATTCTCTGTGTAGCCTGACTTTCAACGAACTATTATTTTCTGATTCTCCTCCTATGTGACTTTTTCTTTCAAACTCTGTCTGTATCACGAATAAATAAGTCTCTGCCAGGATTCCATCCTTATTTCTATTATTTTTCTTGTTTTATTTCCTTTTCTTGTGGGATCTCATTTACTATGTCCTCAGTTATAACAATTGGGTGCTAATGATTGAAATCAGTATCTCCAGCCCAGAATCCAGTCCTGAGTCTGAGAATCAAATTTCAGTGGTGCCCAAATTAGAGTTTATAAATTTTTTGTGGGTATAAATTTTCTAGTTCATTCCTTAAAAAAGTAATTTTAAAGCTCAGCTCTTATTAGAGTGTTTTAATCATTTACACATACTTAATACATGTTGATTGCATCAGTCATTCGAACCAAATAAACTACGTGGCTTAGTAATACAACTAAAAGTTTTAAGTCAATTTAACTTGCCTTTGGTAAAATCACATAATGTCTTTGGCTGTAATTTTCATCTGAAAATTAGAGAAGATGGACTAAATAATTGCTATGGTTCCTAGTAGCACTACTTTTCTGTTTGTAAAATTATCTGTTATCTCTCCTTAAAAATGGAAAACATCTTGTAAAAAACACTTAAAACAGAGAAGCCTTAACTAAACAATTATTTCACCTCAAGTGCATTAATTTAATAAACTTTTCTGAGTTCCAAACATATGTTGGGCACTAGGCTAGCAATTTCATTAAAAATAAGTAAAATTATTAGTTATAAGCAGAAAGATAATTCTAAAAAATGTGATTTGTATTTTCATTTAAGGTGTTGTATTCTCTTATGTGTGAGTTTTAAAATGTCTCATCAAATCTTAATTGAAACTAAAAGGACTTTGAAAAGTGACCTGAAAAACTCCTAGATTCATTGTTAAGGGAAACAAAACAGAAATGTTTAATGCTAAAATATTTTTATAATTTTGAAAGTAATCATAAAATTGATCCTAGTTAAAAAGAATTAGAAAGCTGTCTTTTTTTAAATGGTACTATGTTAACCATTAGATAATTATTTCATTTTATGTTTGTCATAAATTTCAAAAATTCGAGGGGAAATGAGAGAAAATAATATTGGCCTAAAATTAATTATCAATGCTGGAAGGCCAAATAATGATATTTCCTCATTATCAGGGTTAACAGAGGTTATGAATGAGGCATATAGCACATAGCAATTCATGAGTAAATAGCATCTGTCAAAGCAGTAGTTGCCTGTCTGCTCACAGTACCACAGAACTACATATATGCATCAGAAATCTCAAGAGATTGACAAAGATTTAAATTTAATTTTAAAAAAATGACTGATGTAGACTGACAATCAATGATGAGGTCACATACTTTCATCCAGCTGTTTTTACATCTCTAAAACTTGTTCTAAATCATGCAGTAAAATATTACATAAAGTATAGGAAGAAAAATTGACATAAAAATAAATGTGTGGACCTATTTCTAATAGGTGAAGCCATATACATTTTTTTTTCATTTTAAAATGCTTTATTTGTAGTAACTATCCTTCATAATGCTACACTTATATTTTCCTTAAGGAGTGCACAAATATAGATGCTGCCAGCTTTAATATCTATTAAAGAGGTATACTCTTTATACTAATGCAAAAGGATAAGACTCTTCTCGCCAAAAATCTCTTCTCTGCTATGAAGATTCTCAATGCACTTAACTAAGACTCTGGAGCACTCAGCAAAGAGGGGTTTGGGACAACCGACCAGATTAGTAGGTCCCCTCTCCCCGATTAGATAACTGAAAACAGGCACTCCAGTTTTAAACAGTAGAGGCAAAGTCTACGTATTAGAAAAATAGAGAGATATAATGTAACAAACTGCTTCAGAATACATGCTTGAGGTAAGGAAGTGTATACACTTATGTTATGCATGGCAGCTTCATTAGTCTGCAGATTCATATTTTGCCAACCTCTCCATCAGGTCTTTGATTTGCTCGTTCTTCTTGGCCAGGATCTCCTTCATGTTTCAGTAAGCTGTTTTTTCTTGGAATTTCTTCTCTAACTCCTTTTCAGCCATGCTCAGCTGCTCCTGAACCTTCAGCATGTCATGCCTGGTTGCTGCCAGACTCTCTTCCAGGAACTTCTGGTTTCTGATCCTGTTGTTAACTGTCTTCTGAAACTCACTCTTTAAAGTGGCAACTGTGTTTTCGAAAAAACTCACGTCTTGGGCCTTCACAAAACCCTGTTGGCTGCTTTGCTCGAGCTGTAAACCGTGCAACACGCTTGCCAGCTTTGACTTCTTCTCCAGTGCAGCCATAGCCAGCAACTCAAGGGTCTTCAGCCTTGCCTTCAGCATCTCATTCTCTTCTTGAAGTCTTAAAATTTCCTTGTTCAGGAGCTCTGCTGTCTCGCCCTCATTCAGCGGAGCAAGTTTTGGCTTCATGAGATCCATGACGGGCTTTTTATTGGAAGATGTAAATTCCGCTTTTTCAAATTCTGCAACATGTTCTAATAATTCTCTGTTTTCAAGCCCAGAGACATCTGTCTGGAGCTTGAGGTACCACTTCTCCGCTTGCGCAAAAAGCTGAGGCAGAAGTAATACGTTGGTGTGAGCCGTGTTGATGAGCTCAGACTCCATCTCTCTGTGGACCACAACCTGGAGCACGCTCAGCATCTCCCCGACCTCGTCTGCGGTGAAGGTCTCCTCCACCAGTCTGCTCTCCTTGAGGTCTTGAAAGCAGGAGTATACAGTTTTGAGTCTCAAGCCTCTTCCTGAACAAGCAAAACGCATGTAATTAATAACTTTATTTTGATGGTGCTCATTTAAGCTCAACTCTGCCGTGGCGGTGGCCGGGAGTCCGCAGCCTCTGGGAGAGGTAGAAGTCAAGCAAAGTCCCGCTCAACCTGGCGTTGCGGACGGAGGTTGGATCGCAGTTTGAAGCCATATACTTTTAACTTTTGTACTTGGTGGGATTTAATACATAAAATATGGGTGAGTGTTTGCTATCACCTTTTAGACCCTCATTGCATTCAGGGTCCAGTCCTTGTTCACCTTGGTATTCCTAGAACCTTGGTATCCATCAGAAGGGGTTCCAGAAAAAGAAATACATACATAATATATGTATGATTGGTATTTCAGTACATAAAAAAAGTGTGTAAATATGGTAGAAGACCCTTTAACTGGCCTTCATTTAATGAAGCTTTTGGATTAACTAAGAATTTCAATTTCTTTTGCAAAACTTATAACTTATGTATATCACCCACAGACTGCTCAAGGTTACTAAATTATGGTCTAATAGTCTCCATTTCTGCTACCACCAGATAAGTTGTATGTTTACCAAGAATAATTTGTGTCTTTTTCCAAAATCTATTTTTTCATGTGTTCTTTTTATTACTTTTTTCATTATTTATACCACCTGGTGGAATATGAGCATGAAATGAGAGCAGTTCTGTTGAAACTATGCTTAATATTTTTTAAAATACTTAAGCAAGTTGTAATAAAGAATCTCAAGTTATGAACAGAAAAACACAAATAAAGGTTGGGTAGGTAATGTAAACTCTATGAAGATTCTAGTCTTGGATTGTTTTGCAATTATATTTGAGTTCTCATTTCACTTTGAAAAGACAACCTGGAAATAAAAGCCAATAAACTAAAGATATATTTAATACAAGATAAGGAACATAGCTCTTCAATTAGCAAACTCATGCTAAAAAGTAACACAAAACACAACAAAATGTAGCCCTACTTCAAAATATTGGAAAATGGATGACATTTAAAAATAGTACATCTATATTAAACATTTAAAATGACTCTTTTTCAGAAATTATTTTTGTCATCAATTGACCAGTCAGGTCAGTCATGGTAAATGGAAGACTTCTACTCTATCCAAACTAAGCATTATCTGTGATACCAGAAGTCTATTTTTACAACACTTTCTCCACACATCCACCAACTGGTAAGTCACTTTCTTTCTTTGTATCCATTTATGACAAAGGGTTGGTGATAAAGTTTATTACTTCAAGTGAAAACAGAGTAAGGTCAGCCAATAATAACACAGAAACTGTTCAGCTTCAGGTTTCAGCATTGACTTATTTTTTCTCTTTGGAGGAAACTTATCTTTATACCCTGACCATGGAAAAAAAGGGAAAGGATCAGTCAAAGAACTGGTATAAATGACCCATGGGCATAGACAATGATGTGGGGATTGACTGGGAGTGGGATATGGGCTTGGAAGAGGAGGGCAAAGGGGAAAAATGGGACAACTGTAATAGGATAACAATAATTAGAATAAAAGGGAAAAGAAGGAAAAACACTGCATTTCCAAAAAAAAAAAAAAAAAAAAATCTCAAAGTTCCAATGAATCTTGTACCTAACAAGGTAGAAGCCAAAAGCCAATGAAGATTAAAAAATATAGTAATTAATTTTTTTCTGATATTTTTTATTATTGTTCTATTACAATTGTCCCAATTTTCCCCCATTGCTCTCCACTGCTCCACCCCTACACCCACTCCCACAGTCAATCCTCACCCTGTTGCCTATGTCCATGGGACTTTTATATCTGTTCCTTGACTAGTCCCTTCCCATTCTTTCCACCCTTATCACCTCCCCTCTTCCCTCTGGTCACTGTGAGTCTGTTCCTTGTTTCCATGCCTTTGGTTCTATTTTGCTCCTTTGTTCATTTTGTTCCTGTTATAGGTGAGATCATATGGTATTTCCCGTTCACCATCTGACTTATTTCACTACGCATAATACTCTCCAGTTCCATCCATGCTGTTGCAAAAGGCAGGAGTTCCTTCATTCTTTCTGCTGTGTAGTACTCCATGTATAAATGTACCACAGTTTTTTTGATCCATTCATCTACTCATGGACACTTAGGCTATTTCCAGAACTATTGTAAATAACACTGCTATGAACATAGGGGTGCATAGGTTCTTTTGATTGGCATTTCAGGATTCTTCAGGTATAATCCCAGCAGTGAAATCGCTGGATCAAAAGGCCATTCCATTTTGTTTTTTGAGGAAATTCCATACTATTTTCCACAATGGCTGCACCAGTCTGCATTCCCACCAACAGTGCACTATGGTTTCTCTTTCTCTGCAACCTTGCCAGCACTTATTGTTTGTTAATTCATTAATGATGGCCTGGCTTGAGGTGGTATCTCATTGTGGTTTTTATTTGCATCTCTCTGATGGATAGTGATTTTGAGCATCTTTTTATATGCCTATGAGCCCTCTGTATGTTCTCCTTGGAGAATTGTCTGTTCAGGTCCTTTGCTCATTTTTTAATTGGATTGTTTGTCTTCCTGGCGTTGAGTCCTATGAGTTCTTTATATATTTTGGAGATTAAATTCTTGTCTGAGATACCATTGGAAAATGTGTTTTCCCATATGGTTGTCTCCCTTTTCATTTTGTTGATGTCTTCTTTAACCCAGCAGAAGCTTAAAATGGAATAAAAGTAGCCTCTCCAATAAATGGTATTGGGAGATATGGACAGGTACATGCAAAAAATGAAACTAATCATACACCAGAATCAACTCAAGATAGATAAAAGACTTAAATGTAAGCCATGACACCATAAAAGTCCTAGAGGAAAACATAGGAAGAAAAATTTCAGATATCCCACACAGCAACATTTTGGCTGATATAGCTCCTAGGACAAGGGAAATAAAGGAAAGAATAAACAAATAGGACTAAGTCAAACTAATCAGGTGTATTTTAAGTAGCAGCCTTACTGTCACTTAAAGATAACCTTAAATTTTTTTCTTCTTGCAAGAGAGGGACCTAGAAAAAGTTTTTTGCTTTAGTCATCTGCTTTTTAAAACATACAGTGATGCCTCTTCACTTGCCAAGCACCATGAAAGTTCTTCCCTCTGAAAAGGATTTGCTAATGGTCATTTGCAGCTGAGGAGAGAGAGTGGTTTGGGATGTCTGAGAAGAGAGTAGACGTGAGATAATGTCAGGTCTGCACAGGATGGAAGAGCAATCTAGAGAGTGTAGTATGCTTTCAGCAGAAGAACTGAGGACTAAGAGCCAAGCTGGCCTTGAGGCTGGGACCACCATGGTAAGGGAATAAGAGCATTAAGATGGATGCCTTGACATGAGTAGTCTAATCCAGGGACTGGAGGGCAGGCATTTCTGAGACTTATAGGATCTGAAGCATCAGTGAGAACAAAGATGGAATCAAGTTACTGAGGAAATAGAACAGACCATGCATGAGTTATACCAGCCTTGACACTTCAGCCAGTAATGGGTAGAGCAAAATGTGAAACAGAGACTCAGTCTAGTTAAGACAGGTAGGGGCCATCCAGAATTTATCTGAAGCCAGAAAAAGAAGAACATGCAGACCAGAGGCCCCTTCCCTAAATCTATTGAAAAAGGTAGGTACATTTGAAAGGGGAAAGATGGAACACCCTTTGAGAAGGGATTAACAAACAATCTTGATAGTAAGTATGAACTATGACAGGCTTGATTTAATATCAAACTCATAATGAGTTACAGAAATTCACTTATGGAGAAAGAAGGAGGCTATATTTTATTCTTTCCACATTTGAGTGAGAGTATATATATGTATATATACATATAAATATACTCAAACACATATACAACATACAAAAACTAGAATAGGAAATAAGTGTTTGAAACCATGTTGAACTCTTTGCAGAGAAATAATACTTGTACTATTTGTTCTATGAAAATGGCAATGTATGAAAAATGTATAGTTAGTGCCTTTGTTTTACTTATTAAAATGATTCATGAGCAATTTTGAAAAACAGAAACTCTTTATTATACACCCTCAAAATGTTTTAGACAGTCATAAGGATTCATGCCCCAGCATTAATTATTCTGATATATGTAAATTTCAATACCCTAAAAACATACGGCGGCACTAGAGCAATGGAGAATTTTTTTATGTAGGAGATTAATTTTGGTCTAATTTTCTTATTTTTTCAAAGCTCATAGTTGATGAATCAGTCCAATACATTTAATAAGATTAACACCATTTTATAAGAAGACATTTTACTTAAAAATTATATTTCTTTAAAAATTTTTATTGTTTTTATTTTTATTGAGTTTGGGGGTGGAGAAATATCAATTTTACATTCCACTTCTTTATGCATTCATTGGTTGCTTCTTGTATGTGCTCCAATAGAGAATTGAAACCAAACCTTGTTTGTATCAGGATAACACTCTAACCAACTGAGCTACTCGGCCATGGCTTAAAAGTTCTGTCTTTGATGAAATGTATAATATTGGTCCTAATGAATCAGTCTTCATGTGAGCACTAATGTACATTTTAAAGAACCAGATGTTTAGGAAATCAACAGCTCTATCATCATGGTACAGAAATAATAATTTTTACTTCTTGATTACCTATTAACTGAAAGCAAAAATGAGATTTTATTCTAGTGTCAGAGGAGTAGAATCTTCCATGTTTAAATTTCCTGCTTGGCTTTCTTTTTTTCTTAAATTCCCATTGTCTTTCCTCCATAAAATCTCATATATAATACTGTTATAAAAATGTACCAGTGAATTAGAAATAAATTCAGAAACTAAGGATTCCTTCTAACCATGATAATTTCTCTTGAAGGAATTGTTTTTGTACTTTTTAAAATAATTTTCATCCACTTTTATAGATAACAATAGTTACAATATTCTCTAGTTTAAGTTTGATTTTATTTCCAAACACATTTTATGTCCTGATATAATGTGGAAATAAAGGCTTACTTTTTCACTAATACCACATTTCCCACATAGTAATGGTCTTCCCTGAGGTCACTAGGATAGCACAGAAGTATAGCATGCTATATTGACTTGGTTCTCATTATAGCTGTTAAGTCCAATCATTTACTTTCTCCCACCCCCAGAAGTTATATATTCAATTTCTGTTATTTTTTTTTTTTTATTTTGGTTTTTCAATTACAGTTGTCCCCTTTTCCCCCAATTTCTCTCCCCCACCCAGCCCACCCCCTCTCCCGCAATCATATCCCTCCCTGTTGTCTATGTCCATGAGTCTTTTATACAGGCTCTTTAATTAAACCCTTCCCTTACTTATCCCCCTTCTCTCCCTCTCCGCTCCCCCCTATTGACTGCTATTCTGCTCTTGGTTCTATTTAGTTCCTTTGTTTGTGTTGTTCTTTAGTTTCCTGTATTAGGTGATATCATATGGTATTTTTCTTTCTTTGCCTGGCTTATTTCACTAAGCATAATTCTCTCTAGTTCCATCCATGTTGTTGCAAATGGTAGGAGTTCCTTCTTTCTTTCTGCTACATAGTATTCCATTGTGTAAATGTACCACAGTTTTTTGATCCACTCATCTACAGATGGGCACTTAGGTTGTTTCCAGCACTTAGCTATTGTAAACAGTGCTGCTATGAACATAGGGGTGCATAAGTTCTTTTGAATTGGTGTTTCAAGATTCTTCGGGTATAATCCTAGTAGTGGAGTCGCTGGTTCAAACGGCAGTTCCATTTTTAATCTTTTGAGGTAATTCCATACTGTTCTCCATAGTGGCTGCACCAGTCTGCATTCCCACCAACAGTGCAGTAGGGTTCCCGTTTCTCCACATCCTCGCCAGCACTTGTTGCTTGTTGATTTGTTGATGATGGCCATTCTGACTGGTGTAAGGTGGTATCTCATTGTGGTTTTTATTTGCATCTCCCTGATGGCTAATGATGTTGAGCATTTTTTCATGTGTCTATGGACCTTCTGTATGTCCTCTTCGGAGAAGTGTTTGTTCAGGTCCCTTGCCCATTTTTTAATTGGGTTGTTTGTTTTCTTGATGTTGAGTCGTATCAGCTCTTTATATATTTTGGAAATCAGTCCCCTGTCTGTGATGTCATTGGCAAATATGTTTTCCCATATGGTTGGTTTCCTTTTCAATTTGCTGTTGTTTTCTTTTGCTGAGCAGAAACTCTTCAGTTTGATGTAATCCCATTTATTTATTTTTTCCTTTATTTCTCTTGCTTTAGGAGATGTATCCGTGAAGAGATTGTTACGTGAGATATCTGATATTTTCTTGCCTATGTTTTCCTCTAGAACTTTTATGGTGTCACGGCTTACATTTAAGTCTTTGATCCATCTTGAGTTTATTCTCGTGTGTGGTGTAAGTTGGTGGTCTAGTTTCATTTTTTTGCAGGTCCCTATCCAGTTCTCCCAGCACCATTTGTTAAAGAGGCTCTTCTCACTCCATTTTATGTTCCTACCTCCTTAATCAAAGATTAGTTGACCATAGAGGCCTGGGTTTATTTCTGGACTCTCTATTCTGTTCTACTGATCTATATGTCTGTTCTTATGCCAGTACCATACTGTTTTGATTACAGTGGCTTTGTAGTATTGTTTGATATCTGGTGTTGTGATTCCTCCTGCTGTGTTCTTCTGTCTCAAGATTGCTTTTGCTATTCGGGGTCTTTTTTGGTTCCATATGAATTTATGGAGTATTTGTTCTAGGTCTGTGAAATATGTCATTGGTATTTTAATAGGGATTGCATTGAATTTGTAAATTGCTTTGGGTAGTATGGCCATTTTGATGATGTTGATTCTTCCCATCCAAGAACATGGTATTTGCTTCCATTTATTTGTTTCTTCCTTAATTTCTTTCTTCAATGTTATGTAATTTTCAGAGTACAGGTCTTTTATCTCTTTGGTTAAGTTTACTCCTAGGTACTTTATTTTTCTTGTTGCTATAGTAAATGGTATTTTCTTTTTTGTCTCTGTCTCTGCTATTTTATTGTTGGTGTACAGAAATGCCTTGGATTTCTGTATATTTATTTTGTACCCTGTGATTTTGCCAAATTCACTTATTATATTGAGTAGTCTTTTAGTGGAGTTTATAGGATTTTCTAGGTATACTATCATATCATCTGCATATAATGAAAGTTTCACTTCCTCTTTCCCAATTTGGATTCCTTTTATTTCTTTTTCTTGTCTGATTGCTGTGGCTAGGACTTCCAACACTATGTTGAAAAGGAGTGGAGAGAGTGGACAACCTTGTCTCGTTCCTGAGTTCAGGGGGAATGCTTTCAGTTTTTGTCCATTGAGTATGATGTTGGCCTCAGGCTTCTCATATATAGCCTTAATTATGTTAAGATATGCTCCCTTTATTCCCATTTTGCTGAGTGTTTTCATCATAAATGGGTGTTGAACTTTATCAAATGCTTTTTCTGCATCTATTGATATGATCATGTGATTTTTGTCTTTCATTCTGTTTAGGTGATGTATTATATTTATTGATTTGCAAATATTAAACCATCCTTGCATCCCTGGAATGAAGCCCACTTGATCATGATGTATGATCTTTTTGATGTGTTGCTGGATCCTGTTTGCCAATATTTTATTGAGGATTTTAGCATCGATGTTCATCAGTGATATTGGCCTGTAGTTTTCTTTCTTTGTTGTGTCTTGACCTGGTTTGGGGATTAGGATAATACTGGCTTCATAGAAAGAGTTTGGGATTTTCCCTTCTTCTTGGATTTTTTGGAACAGTTTGAGGAGGATAGGAGTTAGTTCTTCCCTGAATGTTTTGTAGAATTCGCCTGTGAAGCCATCCGGTCCAGGGCTTTTGTGTGCCGGGAGATTTTGGATTACTGTTTCAATTTCCTTCTTTGTTATTGGTCTGTTGAGACTTTCCACTTCTTCTTGATTCAGTTTTGGAAGGTTGTATGTTTCTAGAAATTTGTCCATTTCTTCTAGATTGTCAAATTTCTTGTCATACAGTTGTCTGAAGTAATTTCTAACTATCATTTGTATTTCTGAGGTATCAGTCGTGATTTCTCCTCTTTCATTTCTGATTTTGTTTATTTGTGTCTTCTCTCTTTTTTTCTTGATTAGACTGGCTAGAGGCTTGTCAATTTTGTTGATTTTTTCGAAGAACCAGCTCCTAGTTTCGTTGATCTTTTGGATTGTTTGTTTAGTCTCTATGTCATTTAGTTCTGCTCTGATCTTGATGATTTCATTCCTTCTTCTTGCCCTAGGCTTTGTTTGTTGTTGTTGTTCTAGTTCTTGTAGCATTGTGGTTAGGTTTTTTATTTGAGATTCTTCTAGCCTTTTCAGATATGCCTGTATTGTTATAAACTTCCCTCTCAGGACTGCTTTTGCTGTGTCCCACAGGTTTTGGGTTGTTGTGTGCTCATTATCATTAGTTTCTAGAAATTTCTTGATTGCTTCTTTGATGTCATTGTTAACCCATTCATTATTTAATAGCATGTTATTCAATCTCCATGAGTTTGGGTGTCTTTGATTTTTTCCTCTGAGGTTGATTTCTAGTTTCAAGGCATTGTGATCTGAAAAGATGCTTGATATGATTTCAATTTTCTTGAATTTGTTGAGGCTTGTTTTGTGACCTATCATGTGGTCTATCTTTGAAAATGTCCCATGTGCACTTGAAAAGAATGTATATTTTGCTTCTTTGGGGTGAAAAGTTCTATATATATCAGTTAGATCCATGTGGTTTAGTGTGTTGTTCAATGCCTGTATATCCTTGGTGTTTCTTTGCTTTGATGATCTGTCTATTGTTGATAATGGAGTGTTGAAGTCCCCTACTATGAGTGTGTTGTTGTTGATATCCTTTTTGTGGTCTTCTAGTATTTGCTTTATGTATTTGGGTGCTCCTATGTTGGGTGCATATATGTTTATCAAAGTCATATCTTCTTGATGGATTGTTCCTTTAAGTATTATGAAATGTCCTTCTTTGTCTCTTTTTATTGTCCTTGCTTTGAAATCCATTTTGTCTGATATGAGAACTGCTACCCCGGCTTTTTTTTCCGGTCCGTTTGCTTGGAATATTTTTTTATATCCCTTTACTTTCAGTCTGTGTAAATCTTTTGTTTTGAGGTGTGTTTCTTGTAGACAGCAAATATGTGGGTCCTGTTTTCTTATCCATTCCGTTACCCTATGTCTTTTAATTGGAGCATTTAATCCATTTACATTTAAGGTTATTATTGACGTGTATTTATTCATTTCCCTTTGTACCTCTGTTCCTCTCCTCTCTTGTTTTTTCCTAGAACAGTCCCTTTAGCATCTCTTGCAATGCTGGTTTGGTGGAGATGTATTCTTTCAGTCTTCCTTTGTCTGAGAAACTCCTTATTTCACCTTCTATTTTGAATGAGAGCCTTGCTGGGTAGAGTATTCTTGGTTGTAGGCCTTTGTTTTTCATTGCTTGAAATATTTTTGACCATTCCCTCCTGGCTTGTAATGTTTCTGTTGAGAAATCAGTTGATAGCCTTATCGGAGCTCCCTTGTATGTTATTTGCTGCTTTTCTCTTGCTGCTTTTAGGATTCTCTCTTTGTCTTGGAATGTTGCCATTTTAACTATGATGTGCCTTGGAGTGGGTTTTTGGGGGTTCCTCTTGATTGGAACTCTCAGTGCTTCTTGGACTTGCATAGCTTTTCCTCTCATCAGGTTCGGAAAATTTTCTGTCACTATTTCTCCTATCAGATTTTCAATTTCATGTTCCTTTTCTTCTTCCTCTCGTATTCCGATGATCCTTAAATTATTTTTCCTAATGCTATCCTGTAATTCCCTTACATCTTGTTCATATTTTTTCAATCGTTTTTCATTTTGCTGTATTGTCTGGGAGTTTTTCTCTACATTATCTTCTAACTCACTAATCCGATCTTCTGCTTCGTTTAGTCTGCTTTTGACTGATTCTACTGTGTTTTTCAGTTCAGAGATTGTATTCTTAAGTTCTTCCTGGTTCTTTTTAACGATTTCTATGTCTTTTTTTATGCTGGTGTAGTTCTCTGCCAGTTCCCTGTAATTTTCTTGGAGCTGCTGGTAACTTCCTTGAAGGTTGTCATAGTTGATTTTAAGGATGTCGAGTATATTGAGCTTCTTTACCACCATTGTTTTGAATTCCATGTCTGACATTTGGGCTATGTCTATTTCGTCTATCTCTCTTTCTGAGGATTCCTCTTTTCTTTTCATTGAGGGGTTATTTTTGCGTCTTACCATGTTGGATTCTTTTTGTTTTTGTTTATTTATTTATTTATTTATTTATTTATTTATTGGGGGGGGGGTAGTTTGCTTTGACTTCCCTCCTTTGTGGTGTAATATTCTTTATCGAAGGTCTGGGAGTTTCAGTGGTGCAGTCTCTTTGATATCCTGAGCCTGATGGTCTTGAGTTACCCTTTATGTCGTTTGTTTATGCTGTTCGGTTATATTTCAGATGTTCTTTGATAGGATCTTCCTTCTGGCTACTTGGTTGAGAGTCACTCTATCTGCTTTGTCTTGAGTTCTTTTGTGGATATGCTGTTAAAGACATAAACACACAGCCCAGGCAGGAGACCCACACCCTCAGAAAGTATCCCCCACTCTATCCTGCTATCGTTAGCCAACTAGCCTGTATTAATATAAATGTAAAGAGATTTGAGCTTTTATACTATAAGAAGAATAGATACGAGTTGTTTTTGGGGAGGAAAAATATAATTTTTGATAGAGGGGTTGATAGATTAATAATAGTTGAGACTGTGCAAGCCAGTTAGTAATATTTACATTGTATGTTAAGAAAAATAGAAGAAAAGGATAGAAAAATACTTAGTATAGTAAGAAAGTGGGATTGTATTGTATTTGGGTTTATATAGTAATTATATTGTATTATTTAAAGTAATGGGGCTAAGCTAGACACACAAATGAATAAACCACTATTAAAGAGAAAGGATGAGAAGGAGAGGTTATATGCAACACGTTAGAGATAAAGTTTGTTATTATTGGAAGAGGTGGAGGAAAAACACTCCCCCAAAAAATCCCCAAGAAAATAGAAGAAAGAAAAGAAGAAAGAGAGAAAGAGAAGAAAATAAAAAATTTACCACAACCCCCCCCAAAAAACCCCAAAAGGTTAGCAAGAAAGGAACAAAGAAAGATAGAAAAGAAAGAATACAGAAGAAAGAAAAAAGAGAGAGAAAAAAAAAATTGAACCAAAAAAAAAAATATATATATATATATATACCCCCCAAACCCCCCCCCAAAAAAAACCCCAGGAAAAGAATAAAGAAAGAAGGAAAGAAAAGAAATTATTAAGAAGAAAGAAAGAACAAGGGAGAAAAAATTTGGGAGAAAAAATTTGGAGAAAAAAAAACAAAAACGATGTTTTTACTCCGTTTTAGCCTTGGTGTGTTGCCTTCTTTTTCTGGGTCTGCAGCTGGTCTAGTGTGGCAGGTCAGAGGTTCTTGTTCTTTTGCTGGACTGGTGTGCGCACCCGGTTGCCGCTATGGTGCGCGCCCGCGGTTGCCGGCACGGCGCGCTACCTTGCTGCCCGCTGTAGCCAGTTGAGGTGCCCTTGCGCGCAAGCCCCTGCGCGCTCTGACGGCCCGAGAGTTTGCCCCGCGGTTGGAGCCCACTGCTGCCGGGCCGCGGTGGTTCCCCGTTCGTGCCAAGGTGTCTCTGTCCGCGCGGGCGGCCCGAGCGCTTTCCCCGGGATTGGCTCCTTCTTTCGCTGGGGCACGGCAGTTCCCCGTTCGCGCCGAGGTGACCCTGCCCACGCGGACGGCCCGAGCGCTTTCCCCGGGATTGGCTGCTGCTTTCGCTGGGCCGCGGCGGTTCCCCGTTTGCGCCAAGGTGACCCTGCCCGCACAGGCGGCCCGAGAGCTCCCACTGACCCCGGGCTGAGGTGCTTTCACGCTCGCACGCTGCCCCGTGCCCTCAGTCCCGCTGAGCCGAGCTCCGGGAGTTGGTCTCTCGCCTCTTAGGGCAGGGCCAGGGACACTTGCGCTCAGTGGAATCGAGCGTCCGTGGGTCGCCGCCTCTCGCTGTTCCCGTGCTGCAGCCGCCCGCCTTCCCTCACCCATCTGGGCGGGCACAAACAGAGCCTGCGCTAGTGGTCTGCTTTCCGGCCTGGGGCCCTGCGCCCACGGGAGCTGTCTAGGGGTGTCTGTGCACAGTCCTCTGCGTGTTCAGTGGGCCCTCCCTGTGCCCGTTGGGGCACTGATCTTATGTCCGTTGGGGAATGTCCGAGGGACGCCTGGACTCACGGCCCCGCGCACCTGGGCCAGTGAATGAGAGCACTTCCCTATGTGCGCCCCCGCGACCCAATGGTAGGGTTGAGGAGTGGATTAGCGCGCCCCTGCGCCTGGGCTCCTCCAGAACGGCCTACCACACCCAAACTTTCCTCCCGTCTCCACCATCCACTAGAGAAAAATATAAAGGAGAATTATGTTCTCACTTGCCTGGCAGCACGCTGTCTCCTGTCCTTCAGCGCCAATGCCACTTGGTCGAGTCCCGTCTCTGCCAGCGGGCAGAGATCCGCTCTCCACCTGACTCCTCTCTGGGGTAGCCTGTGGTCGCCAAAAATCCTTTGTGTGCTTCCCGCCACAGCTCGGGCAGCCGCCCCAGTCAGGAATCCCGTTTCGTCCCCTTTTTCTCCGCTATCCTCACTAAACAGGTTGTTCCCAGATGGATTTTCTCTAATCCAGCAGTGCCTTGGCTCATCTCCCGCCAATGTCCAGCTGCTCACTGAGATGTTCTGTCTGCAATTAGACCAAACTGTAGACGGGTCTCCGGAGCCTAAAACCGCAACCTCTCCTCACTCCTCCGCCATCTTACCTCTCCCAATTTCTGTTATTTAATGGTAGTTCATCTTTGAATAAAATGAAAACCATCCGGGTTCTTACACAGCTTACATTCTAGTAGAGGAGAGAGACAAAAAAGAGTGAATAATAAATAAAAATAATTTCTTATTTTAATAGAAATGGGGAAAACATCTTTAAGGAAGTGACATATCAGGTGGGACCTGAAAGTGAGAAAGAACTAATCACAAAAGGAGAAAAAGAGATAGAAAAGAGAAAAAGAAAGGAAGAAAGGAAGGAAAGAAGGAAGGAAGGAAGGGAGGGAGGAAAGGAGGGTGGAGAAAAAGAATGAATGCCTACCTCCAGGTCTATTCTACCATTTTCCTAACTGGGGTTCTTAATGGTCACAGGCCGTGAGTTCCAACAACTGTGTTTACTCCTATATTTGTAATGACTGTTACTGTATTTGTCTTTCTCTTCTGTTATAAACTCTGAGTCCATGGTCCAATCTTTCTCCCTCTTTGAGGTAAAGTAACAAACCTATTTTATAGTCTATTACTGAATTTTACTATCTTTTTCATTCTTCCAAATTTCACTTTTCTAAAGATTATTAATTTAATTTTTTTAGGGACCCTTAGAAATAATTGTTTTAATCAGAAACTTTCAAGTGGAATTCATTTCTGAGGAATATATAAAATTTAGTGAGGCCCAAATCCTGATTAGTTCATAGACTCTTTTGTAAAATCTGGCATTTAATGAAATAAATTAGAGATTTCTACCTGTTTTGGGGAAAAATAAAACAAAATAAAATGCAATAACTGCAAACACTATAAAATCTTATAATTAATAAAAGTTCAATCATCCAAAGCTTTTATCTTTATTTTGTCACCATTATAAAGAATAATGAAACATAGGATAGGGAAAAAGTATGTTTTCAGCTACCCATTTGGCAAATAATACAATAATTAATAAATAATAGTACAAGAATAAACTGTCACACACTCACAACTGTAAACCTACTTTTGCCCGACCCTGTATAATGAGTTTGAAAGTCCTTTGTATTTATCAATTATATTTACACTTAATAACCACAGAAGTTTATTAATTATATTTTATTAGATTATTTATTATTCATTTTGTTAGGTCAGAATTCTAAAAGATTAGTGAGGTGGCTGTAACTTCTACTAATGGAGACATTTAGTTTTTAGAGACATTGTCTTTCACCAATTTTCCTTCAAATGCTTTACACAAGCTGTTTACCAAAGAAAAATAAACTTTTTCAAATTCTCAGTCGGGGTAAGTTTCACCAGACAATTTAATTGCAGATGTGCAATAAAGAATATATTTCTTGAAATGG
Source organism: Furipterus horrens (assembly GCF_987537825.1). Lineage (NCBI taxonomy): Eukaryota > Metazoa > Chordata > Mammalia > Chiroptera > Furipteridae > Furipterus > Furipterus horrens. Next base: position 100,133,844 of record NW_028327177.1, on the reverse strand, counting down.
GCAGTAGCAATAAAGAAATTAAATATAAACAGAGCAAACAGTACGCTGAGCCCAGAAAGTGTACCTGTCCTTTGCCTGCATTGTTTTTTTGTCTGTGCCACCGTCTATAAATATCTTTACAGAAGATTTCTAATAAATTACATCATGGATCCTTATTATTCCCAAAATTGCAAGGAGCAAGGGATTACTGGTGTCAAGAATTACTAAAGATAAAAAGAAGAAGAAGAAAGGAAATGAAAAGAAAATAGAAGAAAAGGGAAGAAAAGAAAAAGAGAAGCTACATTCGGATCTAAGTTTGGAATTCTTAACACACTGTCTCTATGATTCCCACCAGCAGGACATGTGCACTGCATGCCTAGACTTGAGAATAAGCAATTATCTCTTGTCTGGAGTCAAGATGGGCAGAGATCCAGGTGTCACAGCTATAAGACCCTGAGAATTGAGTGACATCTGGTGACTGAATCAGCAAAACTCTGATCTTTGATTCATGGTTCTGTCATGTATCCTGGGATGAGCTCAGAAATTAGTGTGTTCACTCTCATTTGTGGAAGGGAGTAGCCAACTCCATGTGGGTGGTTTTGTATTAGAAACTGGAAAATTCCCTATACACCAGAAATGTTCAGTCATCCTCAATTTTTTTTTTTTTTTTTTTTTTTTTTTTTTTTTTTTTTTTGGTAAGCTAATCAGCTTGGACAATATCATTGAAACTTCTGTCTGGGGTGATCCAAAAATAATGATGATTTGAATTAAAAAGTATAAATCCAAGTTTATTGAGTTAGAAACCTCATAATCACTTATAGAAAATTTTCAAAAATACTCTCTTCTTGAAAGAAAGATGCCTAGAATATTTGTGTTTTATCTGAAGTTTCCTTTCCTATTAGGTTGTAATGCTTCTTAATCTATTAAATACCTTGAAAATTCTTCCCTCTAGAGGATTTGCTAGTAGTCATTTACACTTTATGATGAATTAAAGTCATTATGTCTTTCAATCAAGGGAATGCATACTTGTATTGAGAATATATTTAAGAATTTGTCACCTCTATAGAAACCATTTCCAACCCATCAAATATTTTTTGGTCTCTGATCAAATTAAAAATCATACTTAGTTCATTAAAAGGGTGTCTCCAAAGCACAAAGAGTTGCTATACTATAGTCAATATAAAGTAGTATAGACACAAAGAATAATTTATGCCAAATAAACTACCTACATTGGAACATTTATTATTTCAAATTATTTGCACTGATCAGAATTATGGAAGCCAAGTAGATTTGTATAATGAATCCTCATATTTTCATTAAGGAGCTCTGTATCAAGTTATTTTGTCTTGTATAAATAATATATTTCATTAGGTTTTAAGTCATACTATTTGGCAGGCACAAATTAAGCATCATATTAGTTTTTATTTAGATACACTAAACAATGGAACAACAGATAAATACATCTGTACCTAATAATCAACATAAAATTTATCAGGTCAAAGAGCAGGATATGAGTAAATTAATCAGCCTTGGAAACAGATTTGTTTCTCAGAGCCTCAATTTATAAATTCTAAAATTGAGCTATCTAAAATGGCCTAGATATATGTGTTCCATGTGGGACTACTAATAATAGGTGTATTTAATGAAAGGCATTAGTGGACTATGAATATTAACCAGGACTCTGATAATAGCCATGAAGCCAAAAGTTACTTAATACTATTAGTGTCACACTCTATGTTTAGTAAGACTTGACAGCACTAAAAAAGATCCATTTGTGAAAAGAAAAGAAAAGAAACAAAAATAATTTGTCTTCTAATGAGGAAACCATAGAGAATGGAAACTAGGAAGTGAAATGTAAAAGGGTAATGGAAAGAAAGAAGGAACAGAGTGAGAAGGGGGAAAGAAAGGGAATTCAGGGGTAAAGAATGATTGTCTTATGAGCACAAAGTAAGTGACAAATGTGGTGCTATTAACTTTCATACCATAATGCCATCTCATCCCCCAGCCACAGGTAGTGTCTCAGATAAATTTTGAGAAATGACCTGAGAAGTTCTCACCCTGAATTTCCTTTCTGTCCTTAACCATTTGCATCAACAAAAATAAGAAATTAGAGGCCCAGTTGACTATATCAAGGTAGCTAGAACATCAACTCCAATTTTTTCTGAGCTTCCCAGTGCATTTTTATGATTATTTGCATAAAACAGTAACTATTAGAGAAAAGACTTTGAGAATTAAAAGTCAAGTATCAAGTACAAATAATAGATTTAGAGGAATATGTACCCTATCTGGTTTAATCACAAGAACAGAGGAAGGAAAAATTCTTTTTGTTCTGGAGAATATTAGAATTAGCACCTTGGTTGGATATTATTCTGGTAAATTAACCCACAATCCTCCAGCCCTGTGCTAAGCTCAGGCAGGAAGGGGTTAGAATAATGTGCAAATAAGATTCATCATTTATCTGAAGAGGCTATTATTAATGATAATAATAGGTTGTCCTTTATTTTAGTCTACATAAAAAGTGCAATGGCATTCACAGGCAGTTATGCCGAAATGCCACCTATTTTTACTATTGTACATTTAGTAATTATGAATTATAATGATAAGAGAAACCTAAGAATATTGATAATATTCTTCATTTGAAAATTCTGAAACACTTAATAAATTATTGCCACTATCCAATGTAAAGTAATTATAAGTAATTCACCCAAGACGCATTCTCCTTTTAGAAACACCTAACTTTGGAAATAAATTCAAAATACTTCCTAAATGATTTTAAAATTTGCAGAAAATAAAAATGCTCTCATCTACAGCCCTTAAACTTTCAAAATTAATCTAATTTTGTCTTCAGAATAGCCATGCATTAGGCTGAACCATCATTGATACTTCCGTTTTATGCATTATGAAAAAGAGGCTCCATGTGCTCTTTTCAAAGGCACACAGTGTGAAATTGGAAGATTCAATTAGATCATGGGTCTCCATCTCCAAGACCAAAGTTTTTTTTTTTTTTTTTTTTTTTTTCTGTCAAATCATAAGACACAGAGAGCATACATGAACTTGCCCAAGGCAACTGGCAGAGCCAGACAGGAAAAAAATCTTTAGATTTCACTGGGTTCTTATGAAAAATGCAAATTGTCAAGTCCTATATTTACACAGACACACACACATATAAATCTCAAATTTAAAAATGTATTTAATTATATATAAATATATAAAATTATTTATATATAAAAATTAAATATGTACAATATATTTCTATTTCAGGTAACCCCCACTTTTCAAAAGTTTGCTTTAGGTCACTTCACTTTTACCAAAGACCTACGTTAACACTTGTTTCTGCTAACTGCAATAAATTGGAGATTTTTGATTTTAGGAAGAAAAGGCAAAAAGCAAAATTAGCACTTTGCGTTTGTTTTGCTGGGAGCCCTTAGAGAGGCAGCAAGCACCCTGAGCTCTGTGTAGACCCACCAAGTTCTGTCCCTGAGAAGGACACTCAATATCTCAGCATCAAGCCACCGGAATTCTGATCTTTGTCTAGGAGCACCTGTGCTTTATCTTGATTTATTTTGTGCATCCATTAGCAAGCTGCGTCCTCTCTGCTTTACACTCTTGGCTTACCAAAAGTTTCACAGGAATGCTCTACTTTAAAATAGTGAAAGGAAACTGTATATGTACATGTATTTGTTGAAATCAGGTAATGCTTTCTTTTCAGAAAAATAAGTTAACATGATCTGAGCACTGTGTGCCTTATAAATATGTTGCACTGTTTAGAAATGTTTGTATTGTTGTATTTAGTTCTTACAAAGGCCCTGTGAGGTCTGTGCTGAGATTATCCTCATTTTACAGAGGAGGAAACTGTTTAGCTGTTAGAAGTAAAATGGTGTTTATATGAGCCTATCAGAGTGTCTATAAAGGCAAGAGGTTATAGTAAAAGAGGGAAATAATGTTTTTAAATTACTTCTATTAGGTTTGCCTTGATTGAAATGAACAGGGAATATCCTTCCTCTTTTGGCGTATACTGAGTTTATTTCACTACTAAACAAGAACGACAAACTGATAAATGTATGTCATATTTCAAAGATGAGTGAAGTAATACCCACTTGTTTTCAACTTCTCAGGAATTCAACAAAGCTGATTGATATCATCCCCCGTTACACATGGGAAAGACATGGTGCGGAAACATCTATTTCATTATTGTAAAAAGTGTTCTGAACTTGAAATCAAAAGACATAGCTTCAAACACCCTTGTTTACAAGATATACAAACTTCAGCAGGACATTTAATAAATGAGGACTTTAAGAAAGGTTATACCAGGTGTAGGGACTGATTGAAATAACATGTAAAATTTATGGTAACAGAGCTCACTTTCAATAAATACTCCTTAAATGCTGACTTTTATGCTAAGATTCTGTTGATTAAGAAATGACCTTTTAGGAGTGGAGAAAATTGGAGGTAAAACATAATATTCAAGGTAGACCTTCTGAAAGCAGATTTTGTTAGAAAGAACGAGATTGGCAATCCATTGCTAACAAAATAAAGTCAGCGTTTAATTTTTATTTTCTCTGAAAATTTGTAAAGAATCACTTTGATTTTTTTACAAGAAATCCTTGGGTTCTAGAGACTATTTGCAGATGTGTTCCTGTTATAAGACGCAGAACTTCAAACTTAACAACTTATCACAACACTTATCTCTCACTATATGTTGTGAGTTAATAATTATTATTCCAATTTTCATAGCTTAAAAGGTTGAGATTCAGGAAAGCAAAATGACTTTTTGACATCAAACTTTATGCTCTTTCCAGTACAGCATGCATCTGGGGTTCTGAAGCCCACACCACAGAAAACTCTTAAGGTTAACTGAAGTGGAGCATGATTGTTAAAAGACTATTAGGAGTTTCTTGGGACTTCTAGGATATTGGCTATCTTTGCCAGTGGCTTGTCTTATCAATACTGTTTTCTCTCTGTGTCCTCTTTAGTTCCCTCATACATAAAGAGGACTTTGGGCCTTATAATTTCTAGGTGCATTCCAATTATTTCCTCCTGTTATTCTTGTTCAGTCTGACGCTTTAGTTCACTTACTCTTTTATGCCCTCGAAACTCTTAAAGTTTAATCTCAGGTGAGAAATAAATATCGAAAAGCAAACATGGACATTAGGCTTTATTTTTATTATGCTAAAGTTTCTCCTATCAACTGCATAGGTCTGAGAGAGCTGGCTGCCTTTTCCTAGTCTCATGAACATCCCTTCTTCCTCCCAATACCACCAATGGTAGTGCTCCATGACCATCACCACTGTCAATAGTTACTGTGAATGACATCAATGTTTTTCGGTTAAACTAACCGTATATTTGAGAACCATTATTAAATATTGAGATCATTATTTGAAATATGTCTGGCACTTGAAGTCACTCTGTAAAGAAATATTTGTTGACTAAATGAATGAATATGTTAATTCAAATGTGGGACAAAATTTGACACAGAACAGAGTACCAGATCCTTTATGAATGATGAAGAGAAAATATTCTTTGCTAAAGACAATTTTTCTTGCTTTCTGAAAGAACATATTTTGTATATTTCTGAATAGAGTGACAATGGAAATCCTTACTAGAGAGACTGTAACAAAACCCATGGGCTGTTTAGTTATGAGGGGCCTGATTGCCCACTTCCAGAACCATAACTCTCAATACCAGAGATTGGTGAAAAGAAAAAGAATTGTTTATTTAATAGTTATATAGATTTAGATTATTTACAGGTTTTTGCCATTTAGTCTTATGTTCCTTAAAACACCCACAAACACATAGTTCTGCTTCCCCATACCAAATCAGGCTAGTTTTAGAAAAGTTAGAGGTACCGTTTCCCTACTTTCTAGACATAGTTTAGCTTTACCGGTAGCTCCCAATTATTCGATTCTGATTGGGAAGGTTTTTCCTGTGTTGCGGTGCCCTCCAGCTTTTAATGCAGAACTGCGTGGAATTCCCAGCCTCCTTGTAAACTGCATGGAGTTCTCCCTTTCTTTTCAAAGTGGCATGGTGTTTTTTTCCCTAAAATGTCTGCCACTTATTTTTAAATCCCTGACTGCATCCTGTGATGCAGTGCGCATGGTAACCTATTCTGACCATTTACAGAACCTTGTACAGGCTCTGTGTGCTCTCTGTACCATTCCATGGTCCAAAAACCCCTCCCATCTTCTTGGGGCCTTGGAAGTATCAAAACCATTTGTGTAACAAAGACACTAGCCACTAGCCACTAACCACTACCCACAGGCATGTGAAGGCATCTTAAAAGCTGTTTCCTTTTCCCAATCCCCCAGCCTGCAGGCTCTGGGGATTTTTGGACATCCCCATTCTGTAACAAGAACAGAAGAGAGAATTTGTTTGAGATAAGAACAGGGTGTGTGAGTGTGTGTGTGCACATGTGTTTGTGTTGGAGCATAAAAGAGATGGGAAGTTTAAGAAAGTTGAAAACAGCTTGGCTGACTGCAAAGGCTGCAGAGAAAGGAGAAATAAAGGACTCCATGTAGAGGTAATGTAAGAGAGAGGAATTTAGAAGAAAAATTGGAAGCTTTTATAAGTTTGGCCATGTAATATCTGGTATAGACTGTCTTTCATGGGTCCTCATACAATAGTAAAAATATTCATTTCTCTTTAATATAGAGATGGTTGTTTCTAGGATATGTCAAAATGCTGAGGATTGCTTTTCTGACAGTGGTGAGGCAGGAACTTGTCACATTCTGGTTATAGATGCTAACAGCGGTATTTGCTCCAGGCAGTCCCAAGGAAGTCAAGCTCATGTGCCTTTTATATCAGTGCTTTTGATCTTTCACTTTCTGCAACTGGGAAATAAAAAGTACTAAATCACCCTCCCTCCCTATCCCCCACTTCACCACCCTACTACACACACACAAATTTTAGTATACCATAATACTAAACCAACATATCCCTAAAGGGACCAGGCTGGTCAGAGAACACAGAGTTTTTACATAAAATCCACTAGATGTTAAAGAAATTCTAAATACAATGAAGTGGGGAATGCAGAAGACTCATTCAAAGTGTTTGCTTTGAGATTTTCATTTGTATTTTAATATTTGTTTATGTGTCAACCAGATACTTGAGCTGTTTGACTTTAAGTCTGAATATCTTGCTGAAGAAGGGATAAGAATTTTATACACTTTGAAAATAAAATAATGAAAAAAACCTGTAGCAATTGTTTAAGAATACTACACTTAAACATGTGTGAATCAGCTGCTAAAGGCAGATGTTAATAGAACTACAATAAATTCAAATTAAGACCATCTATGTAATTTGCTAGCCAATGGCCAACTGGTTAAGCATCCCAAACTGTTTTAAAAATATCTAAAATGGACTGATGGCAATATTTTCAGATCTGAGCTAAGGATAATAATTTTTAAAAGCAGATTTATTGGATAATCTATAAGAACTTCATTTCACAAATGAGCAGGTACATTTCTGCATATAAACTATAAATTTAAAAGAAGCCTTTGAGTGGTAGCACTACCTTTATTATCATTTGAGAACTTAAATTAAATTAAATTAAATTTACTTGTTATATATATATATATATATATATATATATATATATATATATAAAATTCAGCCTTTCCATTAATTCAGATTTGCCCCATGGTCTTCATAATATCAAGGATATCTTACTATATCTTTTATTTATTAACTCATCACAAAGTATAACTACTTGCTATTGCTTAGTAATAATTTTTAGTAGTGATACTACACAAATGAATAAAACAACTTTTGCCTCTTAAACTCAGTAAAGAGCAGGGTAAATGGACATGCACAAAACAAACAAATAAAAGGTTGATAAATATTAATTAAATTCCTTTTGTACGTATACCAGATACTATTCTACATACTGGGATTCTAATAGTTAATGAAATACAATTGTTCCATTCTCATGAACTTATAGCAAAGAACACTTATAACTGCTAGCATGTAGATATGTACAATGCTTTATCAAAGACAAAAAATTAAAATGTTTTACTTTCTATGAAGAATATTATTGAAATACCAATTGGAATTCTTCAACAACTTCAGTTATTACTATATTATCTCAAAAAATATCGGGCAATGTAACATGCTGATTAAGAATCAGAATCCACCTTCGACACTAACTCAGTTTGTGCAATTAGATAAGTAATTTAACATAGCTACGTCACAGTTTTTTCATCAGTCTTATCTGTAAAGTGAGAGGATGGGTAAAATATTCTCTCAGACACCAAAGCTCATTGAAACTGAAGCTACAGCCTTAATCCAATCCAGGGATGTTTGCTGGGATAACTTCAAATAGTAAAGGGGAAAAGGGAGAAATTGAATATTATTAAAATATATGTTTCCAGAAGAACATGGTTAATCAAGGGAAGATTGGTCTTCCACTGTGGTACTCACAATGGCGCTTTACCCAGTATTTTCTGTTTTCCTTTTTCTGGGCCTATGGTCAAATTACACTTGAAGGTGAGCCTGTGGGTGACTTGCTTAGGCCTACAATATGTGGGTAGGGGTCTTTATGAACTGGCACACAATTTTTATCTTTCCTTGCATTACCCAAGGTGACAAATAATATTCCAAGTAATGAAGGGTTCATTAACCTGTGCCCCTGAGTGAAAAAAAAGAGAAGCATACTCCTGTTAACCCAAGATGGACACATGGCCCAAGAAAGATCTGTGTTGTTTTAAGCTACTAGGATTTGTGGGATGTTTGTTAACACAGCATGACTGTACCCATCCTGACTGATATGAGAACTATATTAGCAAAATGACCAAAAATTCTCTTCTTGTTTTCATTCTTCTGTGTATGTAAAGCTCAAAAGATTTACTCTCACTAGTTCATGGATCTTATAAAAAAAAGGGAGATATTTGATCTTATTCTAAACACAATTTGCTAGAGGCTTATTAAAATTTTCAAACTGATAATTGAATGTTCTTTTATCCTTCACTCTTAAATTAACTTTGGTTAGTTTGAGTAGATTTTGTGATCAGTATCATTAAAACATCTATACTCAAAAGGTGTAGCCTGGATCATAAAAGTGGAGAAGAGATTTATTGCAGATGCTGTGCCCAGCACTCCTGTTCTAATACCATTTCCCTGTCATGAAGGCAGAATTAGCCATTTATAATATTTTTCAGCCCAATTAGAGATTCTTTTAGATGAAATAATGCTCCAAGGTCCTTGAGAGTTATCCTTATCAAGTCATTATTATCTTTCAGATGTTTCCTCAACCATGTAAAAATGCCAAGCCTGCATTAGGCTGACTCATTCAGAACCTATTTGTTCATATACCACCCACCCCTACCATGTGGAACTCCAACACCAAGTTGGAGATTTCCACATATCAAATCATTGTTTACAAAACCCAACCCACAATATAACACCTACCTGTGATAATATTATGACTATAACTCAGATTGTTCAAGTGCTGACCACAGCAACATGAAAAGATTACACAGGGGAACACAATTTTCGATGAGTTAGGTCTGACACTTATTTTTGACTAACTCTTGGCATCTGAATCCAAAAATGACCCTAGTTTTTCTTTATCATGTCAATTTTTTAAGGTACAAGATACCCTCCCTTTGTCCCAAAAATCATACAAAATGTACATACAAAGGAAAATAAAGAAAAAAATTAACTGAATATACTGTTCATTTAGATTATTTTATTCAAATAAAGGCTATATATTGTCACTGCAAGTCAAATGTGTACAAGTAGTGAAGTTCTGCTACCAAACATACATATTAAGGTATTTTATCTTTTCAAATGACAAGCTAGGAAATGCCAAAAGAAGATACTTGAATCAGACTCCTTCATTTGGCAAAGCTTTAATAAATTGCTTCATGAGACCCAGTTTTATGTGCAGAGGTGGGATAGAATGTTCTTTCTGTCAACAAGTGGCTCATGTAGAATGTTTTGATCACCAGGTTTGAGGTCAGATCTTGGAGGCCAATTCGACTCCACCCAATGCTTCTCACAAGCTCTGCTGTCCCACATACACAGAAAACAGGGATACTTGGTGCATCTGTGTTACTGACCAAGAAGGAAGCAGACCACTTTAAGGTCAACACAGATGATCCAATTGTGCTTGTGAAATTGCAACAGATCAATGACTTTTTGTGTCTTCATATTCTTCAAAAAACAAACTGAATGAAAATTGGGACTGCACCAAATAAATTGCCATGGTGGAGGAGGACACACTTCAAGCTCCGCTTTGAGCTGCCGATGAACAGTCCCCATTCAGTTGCGTTATAGATTGGAATTCCCATTTACTGCATTAAACCATGTATGTTATGGCAATACAAAAAGTCGCCATCACTTCAAAAGTACTGCAGAAATGCATTTTCTCTAGATTGAAAGTAGGATGCCTTCGCTCCTTTTCCAAGCAAGTTTTTCTCATGCAGTCTTTTCTTCTAAGTATATTTTATTGATTATGTTGTTACAGTAGCCCCAATTTTTCCCCACATTGCTCCCCTCTGCCTAGTAACCCCCTTCCCTCCAGCAACACCATCCTCCTTAGTTCATGCATGTAAGTTCTTTGGCTTCACCCTTACCTATGTTATTCTTTACTTCTCCCTGTCTATTTTGTACCAATCATGTTTCTTAATCGCTCGCTATACCATTTCTGTATTTCTCCCCTTTCCCCCTCCCAGCTGATAACTCTTCAAATTATTCCTATACCTGTGATTCTGTTCCTATTCTGGTTTGCTTAGCTGGATTTTGTTTTTATTTTTTTAGATTCAGTTGTTGATAGTTGTGAGTTTGTTGTCATTTTAATGTTCATAGTTCTGAACTTTTTTTTCTTAAGTAAGTCCCTTTAGCATTTCATATAATAATGGTTTGGTGATGATGAACTCTTTTAGTTTTACCTTGTCTGGGAAGCACTCCATCTGCCCTTCCAGTCTAAATGATAGCTTTGATGGATAGAGTAGTCTTGGTTGTAGGTCCTTGCTTTTTCATAACATTGAATACTGCTTGCCAGTCCCTTCTTGCCTGCAAAGTTTCTTTTGACAAAACAGCTGAGAGTCTTATAGGAACCCCTTTGTAGGTAACTATCTGCTTTACTCTTGCTGCTTTTAAGATTCTCTCTTTATCTTTCACCTTTGGTATTTTAATGATGTGTCTTGGTGTGGTTCTTTTCGAGTCTAGTTTGTTTGGGACTCTCGGTGCTTCCTGGAATTGTATGTCTATTTCCTTCACCAAATCTGGGGAGTTTTTCTTCATTACTTTTTCACATAGGCTTTTAATTTCTTGCCTTTCCTCTTCTCCTTCTGGCACCCCTATGATTCGGATGTTGGCACGTTTAAACTTGTCCCAGATGTTCCTAAGCCTATCTTCATTTTTTAAAAATTCTTGTTTCCTCATTCTGTATTGGTTGACTACTTTTTTTCTTCCTTATGTTCCAAATTATTGGTTTGCACCCCAGTTTCTTTCCCTTCACCATTGGTTTTGTGTGGATTTTCCTTCATTTCACTTAGCATAGCCTTCACTTCTTCCCTTATGCATTACCATATTCAAGCATATCTGTCAAGTCTGTGAGCATCTTTATCATCAGTGTTTTGAATTCTGCATCTGTTAGGTTGGCTATCTCCTCATCTGTTAGGTTGGCTATCTCCTTGTCACTTAGTTCTCCCACTGAAACCTTTATCCATTCCCTCTCTTGGGCCATACTCCTCTGTCTCCTCATCTTGACAGGCTCCTGTGTTTATTTGCCTCTGTGTTTTAGATAGAGCTGTTGCACCTGTTAGGTTGAAAGGGGGGGGAGCCTTAGGTATTTGTCAGTACAAGGAGAGCTGTTTCACTATGTTGTGGCACTGTGTGTGGGGAAAGAGTCTGAGAGGAAACAATGCCACTTGCTTGCACTCACCCCTTTTCCAGGCACTTCTCCCACTTCTGTATGTGACTGGCACCCTTCTAGCTGTTGCCCTGGGCATCATTCCCAGAGTGGGTGGGGCTGTGGATATCCTAGGACCATGGGGGTCCTTTAAACAAGTGGACCCTTATTAGAGATATGCAGTTTCTTCCTCTGCCCCAACCCCCACTGGTTTTCACAGTCAGAAGCAATAAGGATTGGTTTTCTCCATCACTGGGACAGTGAACTGTGTGGTCTCATCAGGAGCTGGGAACACTCCCCAGGTGTCCCTCCCTACTTTTTGAGATGTGTGACTGTACTTTCCACTGGCCTGCTGCTGCCACCACCGCTGCCAACACCACAATGTGTCCTTTCTGCCCAGGGTCCACCCCTCCTACCTGTCTGGATGAGTATTTTTTCTTCATTTATTTGGTTGTTGGACTTCCATGCAGCTTTATTTTCTGGGACTTCTGATTGTCTCTAGTTTTGAGGTTGTTATATTCCTTTTTAGTTGTGGAGGGAGACCTAGTATGTCTGTCTAGGCCTCCAAGTTGGCCGAAAGTAGTGTAGCCAGAAGGAATTCTGAAGCCTTTTTGGATAGTCCCAAATCTCATGCCAAATCATTTAACTCATGCTGATCAAATCCCTTATGAACCGAGTCATTTTCAATTTCAAAATTCATCATTGCTGTCACTTAGTTCTTCACCATACTCCTGTTTTTCAAAAGAGGGTAGTTCAATGAAAACTGGCACTGGAATTTCATCTGAATGAGGCACTGGACGTATAGCTGATGGTAGGTAGACAAGGATATTCTATTTTAGATTTATTTTTCTTGTTATAGCCTGACGTTTTCACTATACAAAAGGAACAGTCACTTGAATGATCTCTGGGCTCTCGCCAAACCATAGGTATACCAAATGGCAATTTATTATGTGTTCTCTTTGTCTACATCTGTAAACTCTTGACACACTGCTTGCACACCTTGTGAGGGGCCCAAGACTTATTTTGATCACCAAGTTTTATTTTTAAATATGCAAAATAGGCTTGCCTGACAAATGCACTGATGTTTGTCCTTTGACTGGGAATGGTGAAGCTGCCACAGAGATAACAAAATGAATCAGGGTTGTTTAGGCACTTACGAGGAGAAGTAGCAGAGGCAGACATGCTCTGAAGGAAAGGAAATAAGTACATATGTAAATAAAAAAATAAATTCTGCTAACTCCTTGTATATAGACAAGAACTTGGACTATACTTTGGAATATGATTCACTATATAGAGTGGCACACAATCTCTCACCACACTATCTCGTGTGTAACTGAATAACCTAGACAAGTATGAATCTGTTGCTGTTCTCCAAGGTCATCCCCCACCACTCCGCCACTTGAGGGAGGTTTGCTGTCAGCCAATAGGAGAACACTAGTGCTTCCCTCTCTTCAGGCTCAATCCAGCCTAGAGTGGTCGCATTAAGATAAGCTGTGCAGAAAAAACTTGATGTGATATAAGAAAATTAACTGGAGTTTTGAAATCAGCCTGCCTCTTAAGTCTAAAACAGCTGAAAAATCGAACTAAACCGGAATTATTTTAAAAATTGTTCCCCTGTGTTATATTTTTACAACTTATTCTGAAACCAGGGAGGGGGAGAAAAACAATACATGTGTGGTCAGAAATTGCCACAAATTGCAGGTAATCGGTCTTTTCTGATCTGCTTCCAATGTTCCTTCAGATTTGAGATACAATTCACTAACCTGTTACGGAAAGAAATAATTATCCCATTCATCAGCCCTTAGTAATAATTCATAAAGTCTGAACTATGTTACCGATCATGTGTCTTTTTATGCCAGCTTTATTTCTGCTGGTAAATAACAATCCATTTAATTATAGAAATAAATCTGCTATGCCATCACCATGAAGCTGAAAGTGATAAAAAAGTTTAATAAAATAAGTCCCTGAAATAGAGAACTCAATTAACTGTCATTCTTTGGCCTCAATATCATTTTATTTTCATTCTTAAAAGACATTCTCACCCTCCTAATCATGGCTGCTCAGTGGAGATAATTGCTAGTCTTCTCATTAGTTGTTGCCTCTCTGAGTTTCCTTTGTTATAACTTCTTAGTTTCTCATTCATCCCAGGCTCTTTGTCAAGCAGCCTGAACTCTTGCCTTTATTGTATATTCTTTTCTCTTTCTCTTGCCATTTATTCCTTCTTTTTTGATATGATCTCATGTCCTAGAAAAGGTAATTTCATACACACTGACATTGCAATTTAGGTCAAAGCAACCAGGCACCATGAAAATCAGGTCTTTATTTAGAAAAAAAGAAGTTTCTGATCTATTTCTGCTGCTAAGCTTGTGAAGTCTCACCTCTTGTGTTATGGATATTGCAAAAAAAAAAAAAAAGAAAAAGACTTTTTAAAGCACCCTTTAAAAAAGTCCTGAGAGGTACTAAATATGCTAGTGTCTTTGCATAATGATGCTCAGGATAAGTAGGACTACATAATAGGAAACAAGGGGCTCTGATCCTTCTCTTCATATCCTTGGTAAAACTGACTTGGTTCAACCAGATCTGCTCTGTCTTCTCATACTGAGGTTATATTGGCTGGCTTTGGCAGTTTGTGACAGTTTAGGAGATTATTTTAGAGGACTAAACTTTATTTTGCGTTTGCTAATAAATAACCATTTATTATTTGTGGGAGGCTGTATATATATACTCATACCTTATGCTGGCACTGTTCCAAAAACTTCACAAAGATTGAATCATTTTATCAAATACAACAGTCTTATTTTGTCAATGAAGAAACTATTATTTTGAAAGTTCAACTCACTCAACCAAGGTTACACAGCTCAAAAACGCTACTGTCAGCATTAAACATTCAAGGATGGAGTCTGGAATCTTCAAACTCCATTATTCCTCTCTTCCCTGCCTATGTCACCCCCTCCCTCCAAATGGCTAAAAAAGTTGCTGAATTCAAGTCACCAGTCACTGTTGAAGGCCTTCAATGAACAAAGTGCTATGCCAGATGCTGTAACATGCACAGGGGGATAAAAAAGAAACTCACAATCAAGTAATGGTGTATCTAATCTCACCTTAGAAGTCTCTAAAGAGAGAAAAATAAAATGAACAGAAAAAGCTATTTTCCCTCTTTTTTTTAAATTGACAACCTGGTCCAGCCAAATGCTTACTTTTTACCCTGGAGGTTCATGCAACTACTTGAAAGATGAGATGGCTTGTTAGATTTTATTTATTACTCTTATTATTATTGCTAGATTTTAGTCATACCTTTCCACCAGATGCCTCAAGACTCTATCAAGAACTTTATAGCATGAAAGTCACCTCACAATATGAAGGCTATTTAAAGGAGTAACATCTCTATGTGACATATAAAAAGAAAATGTAAAGAAAAAGAAAAAACAAAAACAGATCCTGAATTAAACTCATGACTGCTGCCAGAGAGGAGGCAATGCTGGTGACTTCACATGCATTTGAATGTAAACGAAGGCCTTGAAATATATATGTGTGTCTGACCCTGGTGCTGCTCACAATAAGGTTAAATGAGAAATCTCTTTCCCAAAATGACAGCATTAGCCCTTTAATAAAAACTAACTGAAGTACCTATTGTATCCTCTGTCCTGAACTGAGCACCAGTTATCCTATAGGGAGACTCAGATTTTCCGTAGTCTTCCATCAAGGAGCCCCCTTTCTGGTGAGGGGAACAGAAGTATATTAATGTATAAATAAAAATCTAATTATAAGTGATAATTAAGACTATAATCAAAAGTGTGATGGGCAGTGGGGAGCTAGTGAGAAAAAAGAAGAGAAATTACTTTAGGTTGGTGGAGCATTATCTTATCGTAGCCATGGCCCCAACTGAACTTTCTTTCTCCCCTTTATGTGATCACTCACCTTCACAAAGTAAGTGGTGGTAAGGGTTTAACCCTATCTACAATCGCTCCTAGTAGGCTAACGTCAGGGTGCTTCAGATATATTGTCTGAGAGTCTGAATTATGCCAATGAAAACATATATTTACTTTAAAATTTCCACTTTATTTATACACAAAAAATGAATTCACTTTCTACTTAGCAAGCAATATCAATTTGAACATAATTTAAGTATATAAGAAAGCTTTTAAATAATGCCTTTGACTAGCTCTTGAATTTAGAATATATTACATTTTAAATCTCTCACAGCGAATCTGAAGCTAAATCAAGAATATTTTAAGTATTTTTTAAAGCCAGTGATACAATTACTGAGATCCAAACCCTATACTATTAATATGTAAATAAATGTAAATTTCATCACATACTTAAGGCATGTTTTCTGTCAAACCCATTCAGCCACATCATGTATTTATTATAGGACAATAAAATAAGGTAAAAGAAAACTAACAAGGTAATTATCAATCATTCTCACGATGACAGTAGGCAGATTGGTTCAGTAAAAGATATGGAAATGATATTGCTTTCTTAATATTTTGTGACACTCAGAAGCCTGATAGCTAAATCTCTCTGTGTGTGACTCCTCTCCTATAACAACAATCTGGAAAAGGATGATAAAAAGAGAATAAAGAATGCAGATTCTTTATTCCCTTAACTTCAATCAAAGTTGGCAAAATGATAACCATTCTGGACGAATCCAAAAAACATTTGATGCTGGTGAAATAACCAAGAATGACATGATCAATAGAATTCTATTTTATTTTTACTCTGAAGTTAGAGAATTTTCCATTTGCAACCACATGGATGGAACTGGAGGGTATTACACTTAGTGAAATAATCCAGACAGTGAAAGGCTTTTGGGTAGGGGGTGCTGTAGGGGGAGCAATGGGAGGAAAAGTGGGACAATTGTAATAGAAAGACAATAAATAAAGTTAAATAAATATTTTCAAGTGAAAAAAAGAGAATTTTCTACTTAATAACAAGATTATACAAACTCTTCCTTATTTTCATTATAAAAAGGAGAAATTTAAAAACTTCAGCTTATCCTAAGTTACACAATTCAAGTTGCAATTTTCAGCTGTGACTATATTTTATATTAAGGGCATAGAACTAAAATCATGATGGATAATACCATTATCAGCTTGCTATGGACAAAGAATAAGACACTATGATTTCTGAAAGTAGCCACTATATAGGTGGTCTTAGCCACACTCCAAGATTAATCAGAAATTACTGTTTGATGTTTGCTACAGCTTTAGATAGAGACACTAAGTCTTTTAAATTCACAATTTGATGTTCAACATTCTTGTTGATTATGTTAATCACATCACACACACAAGTACTTCAGTCATCCAATATTTCCCAGGAGGCACAGTTTCAATTGCTATCTCTAATCTTTTTAGAATACCCTCTTCTACTACTAATCATTAATTAAACATAATTCTGCGGATGCTTTTTTTGGCTGCTGTTGCTCTAGAAGCTGCCCAACTGACTGTCATCATACTGTGTCCTTCACAGCAGCCACACTGGGTCGTCATCAATTATTTTCCTGTTTCAGAACTACTTTCTCCTCTTACAACAGTCTTTGATGACTTGATAAATCTTTACAATCAAATTCTACCTCGTTTATTCAAATTACTACTCTTCAAAGGCACTACCAATCTTTCTTTGTAATCATTTCCTTATTTCCCAAAGGAGTTTAAGAGTTCAGCATCAAGTGTAGACATACAAAAGTAAATGCCCAGATTTAAGAGTAAATTTCAAGTCAGGAGCCAAGTTTGATTCCAAAAATCAGTGTCAGCTGGAATGGGGCAGAAACTAGAGCAATAATACTGATTTACTCTTTTTTTTTTTTTTTTCCTTTTTAATCCTCATCTGAGGATATTTTTTTTATTAACTGATTTTGGAGAGAGAGAAAGAGATGGAGAGGGATAGAGCAGAGCGGGGTTGGGGGTGGGGAGAGGGAGAGAGAGAGAGATCTGTTGCCTCCTTTATGTGCCCTGACTGGGGATTAAACTGGTGACATTCCTTTTTTTTTTTTTCCAATATATATATTTTTAATGTATTTTATTGATTATATTGTTACAATAGTTCCAACTTTTTCCCCTTTACTCCCCTCCACCCAGCATCTCCCTCTCCCAGCAATCCTCCCCCACAAAGTCCATACCCATGGTTCGTACATACAAGCTTTAAACTGGTGACATTCTTGATGTACAGGATGACACTCCAACCAATTGAGCTACCCAGCTAGGGCTATTCATTTATATTTATACTTTGAATTTATTCATTCAATAGCAAATATTTATTAAGCACCAATGTTACATCAGACACTGTCCTGGACACTCCAGTGGGCACAGATAAAGTGGCATTTTGGGCAGATTGTATTTTTCAGTGTGGTCACATCCACATGCTTTTCTTGTCATGTAACTTGAGACTTCCCCTACAGAGAGATGAGGGCCTATATGCTTGCCCCCCATGAAGCTGCATGGGCTTGAAACTAATGTGATTTGAATACTGAAGCTAGATTTAAAAATCCATACATTTTCTACCTAGTTCTTTTGTGACACTCACCTAAGAGCCCTAAGCTACTATGTAAGTAACCTGACTTCCTGAGCCAGTTATGCTATGAGGAAGCCCAAATAAACAGGCGGCAGGAAATGAAGCCCCCAGCATTGGTGGTATTCATTACAACTGGCCAGCCATGTGAGTGAGCCATCTTGAAAGTGGATGTCCAGCTTCAACTCCAGCTTCCCCAGCTGATGTTGTATGGAGCAGAGGTCATCCTCATTGAGCACCGCTCAAATTTCTGATTCAATAATTATTGTTGTTTCAATCACTAAGTTTTGAAGTGGTTTGTTACTCAGCAGTAAATAACTGATACATCCCAGACTTCAGAGCACTTACAGCCTATAGTGGAAGATAGAAAATGTTACCAACTTACGTATATATAACATATTTTGCATATGCATGTTTTTTATATAGTTCATCATGTTTGGGTTAATGGGTAAGAAAAAGTGCCCCAGGAAGCCACACGTCCAACTAAAACAACACCTTTGTGTGAACTAGAAAGAGCTATTCCTTCCTCATGTACTTACTTTACTGCCATTTACTGAAACACGTGAGATAGAGATCTAAGATCACTATAAGCATGAGACATACCCCCATGGTTATGCTTAGTGCAGTGATTGCCAAGGCCAAAACTCGGCATTCAGAAAGCCCCAAAATGTCAGTGACACAGTCCAGAACCAAGAACCAGAAACCCAGAAAATGATTTAAGCTCTTTGCCAGAACCTCCTTCCTAAATCTTATTATATTCTTGACCTACTCATTCAACTGCCGAGAAGCTTTCTTTTTAACTTACAGTTTTGAATTCTAATAATAATGACATTACTACTCTACTATAACTACTCCTACTAATGTATTCATTGATCAGTTACTCAGTTAAGTATTTGACTAAGCATTGTATATGTATTTTCTCTTTTAATCATCTAGCAACCCTATAAGATAAATGCTAGAGTTGCAAACATTTTACAGAAAAATAAATTGAAGCACAGTGAAGTGAACTCCAATGTACAAGGTCATACAACATGTGAGCAGTGGTGTGTTTGAACTCAGATTTCCTCAATCCACAGCCTGCACTCTTAACCAATGTATGCGCTGTCCTCTTTTATGCTATGACAATGCCTACAATTCTCAGTTTCATCATCTTAACTGCCTGATTGTGACAAGTTCCCGAGAGCAAAAAACAAGTCTTAGGCACTATTTTATCTGTATAACCACCAATGAAGTATCTGGCACACGTATGGTTGGTGTTCAGTAAATCGTCGTCGTCGGCAGCCGTCCGTCTCGAGAGACGATGGTGTAGCTTCTTAAGAGTCTATCTGCACCGCCGAGAATGGTTGTGCAGTCCGACTCGGGAGTGACACAGTATCTGTCTCCTCCCGTGTTGATGACGCTGGAGTGTCCTCTCCAGTGAAGCTGAAGCTACAGAGCCTGGGCAGGGTGATATGGAGGGTCTGCTGTTGCCCATGCAGCAGACCCCCCCTCTCTTCGCAGCTGAAGGGTCCAAGGGAAAGACGGAGTCAATACAGCTTGGCTTCAGGTGCGCCACAGGAGTTGCCGGTGTTGACTACAACGTCAAACCGCCTTAGGGACTCCGGCTCCGGATTTTCTGTCGGGGTTTACTCCCTTAGCCTTTCCCCTGAAGAGGTATGCCGCAAGGCAGCGGAGGTTTTTTGGAGTCAGAGTTTTCCTTCTCTGATGTGCCCTGACTGGAAGATCGAACCAGCGACACTTAGCTCGCAGGCCGATGCTCAATCCACTGAGCCAAACCAGCCAGGGCTTGTTTAGTAAATAGATGTT
The DNA here is from genome assembly GCF_987537825.1 of Furipterus horrens. Lineage (NCBI taxonomy): Eukaryota > Metazoa > Chordata > Mammalia > Chiroptera > Furipteridae > Furipterus > Furipterus horrens. The sequence continues at coordinate 100,113,701 of NW_028327177.1, read as the reverse complement.
ACATAAACATGTGAAGGAATGAACTATGTCAGTTCTCTTCCCTGGGCCATAATATCCTCATCTTTCAGATGAGGAAATAACAGTAGATGGTCAGGAATATATCCCTTTAGGCCATGGAATTCTACAATTTTCTGACCTGAACTATGTCCAATAAAGCTGGAACTAAATTTTCATTCAGTGTTGCCTATCCCTAGACTAGAAAATGAAAGTTTCATAGAGTTGTACTGAAATTGGCTGCTTCTTTCTTATAGTCAGGCACTTCCTGCACTACTTCAGTGAAATAGATCATATACTCTGAATCTTTGAGGGATGCCCAGGTGATAAAGTCATCGAGTCACACCTTTGTGATTAGCAAGGAAATAGAAAACTCTTCAAGCCCACAGGGCTTGGCAGATCTTAGGGCAGACAGAGGTCAGGTTGGGATGCCATTATTACTTTTTTGGGGTCTCTTTGTTGCTCAAGGATAATCCACCCAGGACCTGATAACCATGTGATCCTCAAATAAGAGAAAAGGAAAGCAGAAGCTTTTCTTGCAAGCTTGCAAAATGAACTCCTCTTTTTATCACAGTTCTTGAAAGTTGATATATAAGTGCTATGGAATGCTGAGTTGCCTTTAGGAGGGAGATGATCTAGCTCTGTTATCTAGTCTAATTTTACATGTGTTTAATCGGTGAAAGAGGAAGGTGATATTAAAGTGATTGCCAAGCAAAATTACTCAGTGCAGCTCTCCCCCTTTGAGCTCTCACAAACGAGAGGCATGGATCTCTGTCCTAGATTCCATGCTTCATTTAAATGTCATAGTCATAGTCATCACATCAAAGTCTTTTTTTTTTTTTTTGGCCAGCAAATGCTCACATTTTTTCCTCAGAAATCTATTGACTGCTTTGCACTGAATCTACTTACCATCGTGCTTACCTCTCTTCTCCTTACGTGTCAAATACACATCCATCTGACTGCTAACAGTTTGTTCGACTCCTGGAATGTATAACTCTGGGATGAGCTTATTGGTCTGTAATTTTGTGGGGGGGGATCACGTCTAAACTTATCTTACTACACATTCTCACGGGCCTTTGTTAAGTATTGACCCTTTTGTCTGTTATTACAATAGTGATAGACAAGCCATTCTGCAGAGCCTGCCAAGACTGCACGTTCTCCAAGGATCACCCAATTGCCACACTCACACTAAACGTTGGATGTCAGCCAATTTCCTTCAAATACCAACCTCTTGCTTCCTGGGTTTCTTCTTTTTTGTCCCTCCTTTGTTCTTTCACAACAGCTTCTAATGACCACACTCTATTTCCTCTGTTTTCATGGCTAGTAACCGTGAGGTGGCTTTGACTCAGATTCTTTCTTTGAGATGAACATTAGTCAGGCAGTGAAGAATTCATGTATATACAACATGGCACAGAGACATGTAGAAAACTGGAATGGCAGTCACACACTGTCTTGGGTCTTTGGTTTCCCTTGTTGCTTCAGTCTGCCTCACTGTGTGGAAACATTGGGCTACCTGCTTCTTTTTTAACCTTTAGCGTGTTGGTACTTTATGGATTGCAGTCTCCTCACAAAATCTGTGTCCACAAATGTCCTCTCATTTACATGTCATGCAGAATTACAAATTTCTGTAACATGTGGATAGCTTCTTCACTGCCTGGTCTCCTTCCCTCTTTATTTCATCTACTCATTCATTAAGCATTTATTGAGATATTGTTCAAGTCATTGGAGCTAGCTTGTTCAAAAGAAAATATCAGATTCCTGGTGTGTATACATCAGAAAGGCAGGAAAAGGAGGGACCAGAAAAGAAAAAAACATAAACATTAATCATGATAAATTCTCTAACAGCACTTATAAAAGGTAATATAATAGGGAGTGACCGGGGCAGGCAGGACCAGCAGAGAAGACTGAGTTAAAATGATCAAAATAAGAGAAGGAGCTAAAAACACAAGGCTTTACAATGACAGCATTATAGGCAAAGAGAACAGCACATGCTGTGATGTGAGAAAAACCTGTCTTGACAAAAGGACAGAAATAATGCAATAAAAATAATAAAGCCAAACTCGAGAGCAAGAAGACACCGCGTTTCATCCATGTTACCAAAAGTTAAACAAAAAAATGAGTAACGCCTCTAAAGAGGACACTGATCATTTATTTTCTTTATTCATTTGTTTCAGTGATACATGATAGAACTCAGATTACCCATTAAATATTGAACCAGAAATCTGTGAGACTGCACCAGGGGTCCCCAACCTTGGGGCTGCAGACTCGTACAGGTCCGGGCCTGTTAGGAACCAGGCTGCACAGCAGGGGGTGAGCTTTAGTGTAATACACTTGAATAATCCCTAAACCAACCTCCACCTATATAGAAAAATTGTCTTTTGTGAAAAGGTTGGGGACCGAACCAATTCAGTATATCTGGTTGTATTATGTTAGTTCAGCCCTTTCTTCCCAACTTTTCTTAAAAAATATTGTTTATTTTTAGAGTGAAGGGAAGAAAGATAGAAAGAGAGAGAGAGAAACATCCCTCTGTTGCCTCTCTTATGCCCCTGACTGGGGATCTGACCAGTATCCCAGGCATGTATCCTGACCAGGGATCAAATTGGTGACTTTTTGGGTTGCAGGATGTTACTCAACCCACTGAGCCACACTAGTCAAGGCTCTTCCCAATTTTTTTCATGAGAAAATATCTTTGAATTCTACACATATGGGAATGCCTGATACAACATAGCACCAAATAGAGTTTGAGAATTAAGAGATGAAATAAATGCATGTGTCTGACAAGAAACAGGTACTCAACTATTTAGAGCTGCATTATTCATAACATCAAACAACTAAATGCTGTTCATTCTAAAATAGATAATTTTTTGGAGATTTATACAGTAAAATACATTGTGACATATTTTTACAATAAAATGAAAATAACCAAAGTAATACTGCAAACAAGAATACGAATGATATCCCAAATGTAGAATGGTGTGAAAGGAAACAAACATAAAAGTGTATATACTATTATGATTCAGTTTTGTTGAACTTAAAAATAGACTGAAACACATCATTTTTGGATGCACGTGAATTTGGTAAAACTATAAGAAAAGTAAAGTACCAACCATGACCCTACAAGGAAAGAAAGTAGGGAGGTGGGAAGGAAAGCAGTTGGAAATGCGGTAGACTGTTTAGTGATTCTGGAGAGCAGGTGATCATCAATCTCTTGACCTGAGTGGCATTCTGTGGGTGTTATTTTTGTGATAAATCACTAACCTATATATGTTTCACAACAGACTCATCTATGTGGATGCTAAATTTCACAATAAAAATATTGGTTAAAAATAGAGAATAACAGTTCCTGGCACATACTAAATATTTACATTTATTAAAGCAGATGGCATTACTAGTTTGGAGAAGAATTTCTCTTCATCTGTGAAAGGAAAGATTAAGTAAAATGTTTTCTAATTGCTCTTATAGTTCAAAGGGGGAAAATACTATTTTAAGAAATAATTTAACCTACTGAGTCTACCAGGCTACCTTGAACTCAGTTTGCTGAGTATAACATGAAATACAGACTTATTTTTTTCCAAAGTAACATTTAGAAACCATAATTAATAAATAAAAATATCTGTCAATGCTAGGGCAGTGCAGATCTTACTACATCATGTTGCATAGCCACTGAATTTCCACCTTGCATTTCTTTACATGTATATAATTGATTAATTCACTGCAATAGTTTGAATTATGTCTATTTTCCTGTTAGTCTAACAACTAAATGGGATTATGGCACTTTCTTGTCTTGGTTACTGTTGAATCCTTGGAATCTGCTGTGTATGGCACACATCAGGCAGATAACAGTGGTTCGACTGACTGAAGTCATCCTATCATGGAGCTCACAGTACTTTAATAAGTTAAAGTGATATTAGCTGTTGGAACAGATACACCCAAATTCTAAGTGATTCATAATAATTTTGCTGGCAGTGTCTGGGGCAGTAGTGCTCTCATGTGGTCACTGAGGATGAAGGCTCTGCCAAGACATCTAACTGTGCCCCAAGTTGAACAGTTATTGATATCCAGTTGGCAGAGGGGGAAGAGAAAGGCACATGGGAGATCACCCAGGAAGATTTTGTGACAAGCCTGGGAATGACATCCATCACTCTGCCCCTAACATAGAAAACCCTGTAAAATGGCACTACACAGATGCAAAGGAGGCGAGATGGTGTAGCCCTTGTCTGGGGAGTCCTTCTTGGAAATAAGACCGTTTGAAAGATTTGTCCACAGTGACTCTGTGGCAGACAGCTGGTTGAGCCAGCTACAAGACTGTTCAATTCACTTTTTTCACCCAGCCTTATACATTTACCTCCCCTAGCTAGACTGTAAGCAAGTGAAGGAAGAGAGATTGGATTGTTTTTTAAAGGATTTTACTTCCCTCCTTTCCAAGTCATCCTTTACTGTGACCAATGTTGATAATTACTTTGTGTTTTAAAAAACTAGAGAGTGGGTAAACATGTAATTTATGTTTTTTTCTCATTGTGAAGACCTAAATGTATTATGTGGCCAGAGAGAGAGAGAGAGAGAGAGAGAGAGAGGCACTTGCTCAAGAGTTTTTGAGTTAAATGTCTCAAGACATTTAACATTCGCAACAGAGAACAGTCCTGATGGAAGATTAATTTTCATTCTCACATACTCACATACTACTGAGTGAAATTTGAAATTACAGCCCTAATTCCTTGACTCATATCAATAAAGGAATATTTCCAAGCATTCCCCTTCAAATCAAAAACCTTAATTTGTTAAACAATACCCTTCATTTGCAAATGCTTATTTTTCAGACTATCCCTAAACTATGTGTTCTTTCTTATTAAAAGCCAGCTATAGACATGTTGGCCATTCAAGACAGGAAATTTTGAAAAATTTAATATCCTAATAGGCTACTTGAAAGTGCTGAATGATTACCAAGAATTAGAAATTATGAAAATTCTGCTTCTTTCTGTGATTCCAAATTAGAGCTCACACACCCTTTGTCATAATTAACACATAAAAGAGCACCGCAGTACTGGGGTGACTTAAACATGAAATACAAGTACAGGTAATGTGGTTTAGAACCACATCACTGAAGTACTGAAGATTAAACAGAATTAATGAATATTATTCTGCAGTCTCCACAAATGAGCCAACAGATATGCAGCAAAATCCCAAACTGCAGCCTTGAAACAAAGAGCTTAATGTAATTCAGGGCTTATTGGTTGCTTAGAAACTAACTTGAAGGGGGTTGGGGAAGACTACAAAACATGAAGGGTTCATAGGTTTAATAAGGAAGTTATTAACTGTGAACTGCTTGGCGATGTTATGTATATGTTGTACAGAGATCTCCTCTCCCAAGAGCTCCTTCATATATCAGAGGAAAGGAGAAGTGTTACAGAAGGGCAGGACAGTGGTTAAGGCTCCGCGAGCAGTCATTGATCACAAACTCCATCATATTCAGACATGCAGTCACTGCAGACGGAGACCATCTCACCTTGCTGATAAACTGTGGGCAAGGCTTGCTTAGTTATTTTTCCCAAATTATCTTCCTAGAAACATACAGCTTAGGTCTTGATTATTACATAAGACATTTTCCAATTTATTAGATCACTGAGGACATTAAATTTAAAAATATAATAATAAATAAATAAATTAATTAATTAATTAAAAGGGACAGGTAGGGGTTGGCATAGAGAATTAAAAGACAGTTGAGTAGTTTTTATATTAAGAGAATTGAATGGGCTGAAAAGTGGAGCACACATCTTCATTTGAAAGCCTTTTAGAAGAGGAGAGACTAGTTTTAAAATTTAAATTGCAAATCACAATATGATAAGGGGTCATTGATATTGCTCATGTCAGAATCCCATAGTTAGTTTGGCTTCTTGTTTTTATTCAGACATAGAAACCCAGGAGGTGATGCCCAGGTGGCACTGCAGACAAAGTAGCATTTTTGAATTCTTCTAAAACCATTAAATAAACAGCCCTTTCCATTTTAGCATAGTGCATACACAGGAGATACTGTACTTTAGCATCTTAGCTTGAAAGAGTTGCTTAAGGAGGACATATTTTATCCTAATTATTTTTGACAGGAATTAGGTCAGATTAATTAGTTTAAAATTCAGCTGAACAACGGCGTGTTTTGCTAATTACTTCAGGGTGTATACATAATTCATTTACAATAGGGAAAAAGGGAAATACTAGGGGAGAATGCTACTTAGCCCTGACCCCTTTGATGCATGATTCATAAAAAGAGGACCCTCGGTGACCTGAAAGGGGGCATGGGGAGCAGAGATTATCTGGAGCACTATATTCAGTAGGAGGACAAGTATTTTTTAATATCAATACCTTGTACATACTTGTATACTAATGTGTTTTAAGTACCCATACTTAAAATATTTTTTAAATTTACAAATACATTTAAAAACTAGTTTAGAATATAAATGTCAGAGTAATACAGAGTAAGAGAGTGTTAAGAATGTGGGTTTTAGATAAAGAATTTTCCCAGTGCAACCCCCTGCAAATTCTGTGACCCTGGGCAATGTACATGCCAATCTAAGGTTCATGTTGTTGCTATTATTGTTGTTAAGCTAATAATAGCATTTAGCATCTATTTTCTGCCTTTTTATGAGAATTAAATGAGATAATATATGTAATCCACTATACCTGACACAGAGTAAGTATTGGTTAAGTATTATCATTTCTGTAGCAGCATAGGATATTAAATAAGTGTTTGTCATACTATCCATACAATTTTAGGTTTGTCCCAAAATTACACTTAAAGTGAATTGAAAGTTTTAGCTCGATAGCATTAGGAAAGCACCATTAAATTTAGGTTCAATTTTCTTCAAGGAAATATTTTTAAATAGATTAAAATATTTCAGTAAACTTAATTCCATTGATAGATATTAAACAAAAGCCAAAAGGACCAGAGGCACTCGAGCAAATAGGAGAGTATAAGTGTGTATTACCTTTCCATAGTCCTCCTTAGTATGTCAAAATCTTTTACTTATCAGAGAATCTCAAATAAAAGTTTTTATGTATGATCTCCTGACATTTTCCCTGGCAGAGTGGCTCAGCTGGTGGGAGCATCATCCTGTACACCAAAAGTTTGTGAGTTTGATTCCCAGTCAGGGCACATACCTAGGTTGCTTTGGATCCCTGGTTGGGGTGCAAACGGGAGGCAAGAGATCTTACGCTCTCTCTCTCTCTCTGTTTCTCTCTCTCTCTCTCTCTCTCTCTCTCTCTCTCTCTCTCTCTCTCTCTCTCCCCCTCCCTCCTCCTCAGATGAGGATTAAAAAATAATAATACAATAAAGTAAAATATTCTGATATTTATATGCTTGCTCACAGATATTTAAAAATCATTTGAAGCCCTGGCTGCTGTGGCTCAGTGGATTGAGCATCGGCCTGCAAGCCAAGTGTCGCTGGTTCGATTCCCAGTCAGGGCACATTACTAGGTAGCACATCAGGTCCCTAGTTGGGGCGTGAGTGAGAGGCAACCACACAGTGATGCTTCTCTCCATCTCTTTCTCCTTTCCCTCTCTCTAAAAATAAATAAATTATAAAAATAAATTTAAAAAATCATTTGAGATAAACTTATTCTCACATCAGTTTCTATTAGTTTAAGAATTCTAAGCTAAATTATGGGGAAATTGGGGCCTTATAATTTAGAAACCTATAAACTAGTGACTACTTTTGTTGGCATGATAAATTAGTTTCAGTCTCTAGAATTAAGGATAACTTTAATTTTTTTCAACTACTAAAGTATATTTACAGCTTAAAAATTAAATGGAATAGAAGACATTAAAATTAATGACATTGAAGAAAATAGTATAAACATGTTTTCAAATGCAGACCTAAGTTGAAAATACGGTTTGTAACACTATATGCACCGATGCCATCTATTTTGTTGCCTAATGTATATGTTAACATGATTGTCGCTACTTTAATTTACACATCTCCCTCTATAAATAACTTAATAGGAAGACATTCCATGCCTCCTGAGGCAGGGCATGTGTAAGTCTGGTTGGTGATGATCTCGTTTGTCCAAGAAGATGTTTTCTTATTTTCCATGCAAACACTGTGTGTCTGAAGACTCTTATGGGCTGTCCAAAGTGTTTTCCTAACTGTTCTTCTTTCTCAACAACTGATTCCCATATTAGATGTATGCTGTTTGCTTGGGAGAGAGCTTTCCTGTTAACGCTTTAAAACACCACAATAAAATGACCAACTTAACAACTGCCATCAGAGAATAAATTCTAAAAAATAAAAAGAGAAAGCCTAGGTATTAAATAAATCTACGTGGACAAAGTGTGAAACATATTCTTTGACTATTCTAGAGCAAAACTCACCTATTAAAGTGAGAAAAGAAGTGTGTGTTGCTGAAATGCTGATTGTAATAGTCATCAGATTTGAACCATTCTTGTTCTTGACTCTTCTCCTTGCCAGAGCAATAAAAAGTCATGAGATACTATTGAGCCACATCTCAAGAGATATTTCTGGTCTTGGTACTTCTCACTATCAACCATCTGTAACTGATATCATTCCCAGGGGCAGGGATAGCATAGCAGGGAGTCAAGGCAGGGTCAGGGTAAGTAAGAGAGAGCTGAAAGTCTTTCCTCTGACACAGAACATCTGAGGCCTTTGCCTACTTCATAAAACTCTTTCAGCATTAAATCTTACATAATAAAGAGTTTGGCAAATGTCCTGATACATTGGTACTCTAATATAAGGAAAACATTATTGTTGGTACTGTTGTAGTTTTTATTCACATTAAAAACAGTCGTGTTCTAACTTTAAAGAGGTTTCAGTTTGAAATAGATGACATTAACATAAAATATGAGCAAACTAGAAAAAATAAACAAATTTTATGAATAAAATCGCATAGTAGTCTTTGACTATAATCTTGAACATTTTTGTCATTATAAAATATGAATGCCAGCAATTTTTCTTGTATGTCAATTTTGGTTTTAACTGTCTCAGGAGCTTTATATACACAATCTCATTTAATCATCACAACATTCCTCTAACGTAGGTATTATAATCGTCATCCTACAGATGATAAAATTGAGTTACATGGAGTTCAGTAGCATTCCCAAAGTCCCCCAGTTGTTGGTACTTAAGCAATGATAGCAGATATTGATTTCTCAAGTAGATAGCAGGGTGTAGGAACTTCCTTCCTCCTGCCCCACTGGGCCCCACAGGATACCACCTAAGTTTGTTTGAGCATATTAAACCAGCTGTCTACTGTTACGTATTTGCACGAAAGGATAGAGGTAGAGAGACAAAGCACATGATGGAAAGAGTAGAAGAAACTCAGCAAGTTTGGCCCATGTATCTAGACTACCACCAGGGGGCAGGATAATACTCAGACATGTTCCAAGACTTCTTGGCATAACCTTAATGCACAAAACACAAAGCAAGCAGCAACTTACTTTGCTTCCCACTATCCAAAGGAAGGACAGCTCTTTTTCCTTCTAAGCTAACTAAATGACTGCAGTTATAAATAAACATAAATGATGTATGGACTTTAGTAGGGCTGGAGTGGGAGAGGAGGAGTGTGAAAGAGTGCTGCCACTTGGGAAAAGTGTTCCATAGTTTCTTAGAAAATTCAACCAACATTAATTTAATATACAGCCCAGCATTCTCAATCCCAGAGAAGTATCCTAGAGAAATAAAAATGTACTTTTATATACAGATTTGCAGTACCATTCATAAGTGCTAGTCAAAATGTGCAACTGAACTGGATGTCCGTCAATTATGAATTGATACACAATAGGTGGTCTAGCCATAAATGGAACACAACTCGGCAATAAAAAGGAGTAAAATACTAACAGTATGCCATAACATGGATGAAACTCCTCAGTGGAATACTAAGTCAAACAAGCCAGACACAAAGAACTACATATTATATATATATATGTGTGTGTGTATATATAAAATGGAATATGCAGGATAAGCAAAATTATAGAGACAGAAAATACACAAGTGTTTGCCTGAAGCTGGGCATGAACTGTAAATGCATGAGGAATTATTAATACTGGAATGTGGTGAAGGCTGTACTTTTTAATGTTATTAAAGGCCATTAAAATATACACTTACAAATGGATTAATTTTATAATCCTTAAGTTTTACTTTAATAAAACTTTTTTAAAAGAAGACCTTTGAGAAAGTTAGTAATGGAGCATGTCAGGTGTGATGTAAGACTTTGAGTCAAGCGGTTGCTCCCTAAAAGATTCACGCTTCGACCACATTCAGCTGCGGCAATCTCCTTCCCTTCTCAGCCTCGCCTCTTTTAAAAGATTTCATCTCAGCTTCATGTCTCTTCACCCTCATCTCACATTCAACCCTCAACCCACTGCAATATGGCTTCAGCCCACATTATTCTACTGAAACTGTTCTTGCCAACTTTGTTATGACCTCCTTTTTGTTACACCGAGTGGGTGTATTTCAGCCTTCATCTCATCCCTCAACACTTCTGACCCTGTGGACCATTCCTTCTCTTACACCCACTCTCTTCCCATAGAATTTGAGATATTTTATTCTCCTGGTTTTTCTTTTGACACCTCCGGTTACCTCTTCAGTCCCCTTTCTGGGTTTCTCTTCTTCTGCCCATCTGTTATGTGCTGATACCATTCAAGCTTCTCTGCAAAACCTTCTTCCCCTTTGACTTCAAAATAAGGTTAGAGGAACATCTAATGCAAAACAATGGGATGAAATTCTGCTTGTCAAAAATGTAGATTTGTGAGCAACATCTACATCTATGCAATAAGACACTCTGGAGTTGGTACCCAGGATTCTGAACTTAATCAGGTCTCCTGTGTAATTATACTGACTCCAAAGTTAGAGAATCATTAGGAAATATCTTCCCTGGGTAATATAATCCACTCCCATATGTTCAATTACCTATTTGCTGACAACGTCAGAATTTATATCTCTAGCTCAAAATCTATAGATTCAAATTTCTGCTAGCCATCTCATTTGGACTCCCACAGAAATATAAAATTCTCCATGCCCCCAAATGATCTCATTACCCTTCACTTGCAAACTTCTGTTTTCTACCTTTGGAAATGGAACCCAGCTACCACTGTTGCAGATTCTAGAATCTACTTAGCTTCTCTGACCCCTCGCCCTCCTCCAATTCCAAATATCTTTGAAGCCTTGTCAATTTAATCTCCTAAAAATCTGATGATTCCAGCTACTTCTGTTCGTCCCCACTTAGTGGTATCCTAGCTCATAGCAACAGCGTCTCTTGACCAGGAGGTGGGTACCTCAGCCTCTAGTTTTGTTCCTCTCACCTGTCCATGACCTTCCATTCACACTGAAATGACTTTCTTAAAATGCAGTTTGCTTTCTTGTTTAAAACTTTACCATGGAACCCCAATGCTCTTAGAAGGAAAGCCAAATTGCTTATTATGACAAAAGCAACTTCATAATGCAATCTCGGCTTACCACCTCCATTCATCCTTACAAAAATTCTAACTTTTACTCACATTGAACTACACTTACTTCTTCAAGGAACATCAAATCTTCTCCTACCTCTGTACCTTCACATACGATGTTTTCTCTGACTGAAGAGTTCTCCTCCATCTCTTTGCTTTGCTGACTTTCACTAACACATTAGGTATTATCTTTCATGTCACTTTCCTTGGAAACTTTCTCTGACATCCCACCCCCCCCCCAACAACTAGTTCAAATAAGATCATCCTGCCATGTGTGATTAAAATACACCACATGGACCCCATCAGAATACTTATGATACTGCATTGTAAGACTCATTTTGTCTCAGTTTTCCCCCACTAGACTACAGATGTAATGGAGGATGGAAAAAAGTGACCAGATCTTGGAATGTACCAATACATATATCTGTTGAATGGTTCAACAGGTGAATAGCTTTTTAAAAACAATTTACAATCTTTTAAAAAAGAGTGTTAATCTTATACTTTTAGCTCCCATATAATTAGAATTAAAATCAAGCCTGGAAAATTATATTCTTAGTTTTGCGATGAAAATGTGATTATTATATTTATATAATATTTGAATGTTTAAAAATAGATAAGGGTAAATTAATTAATCTTTTAGGGAAAAATATAACATAAAGAGTGTCCACAATTTCAGAGCCACCTGAGTATGAGCCATAATGAATTACATAAAAAATTTGTTTTCACATATTTGGATGCAAGCATTCCACTTTAAATTTTAAGTTATTTAATAGTACCACAAATTGAATAAAATTTTTATTCAAATAGACATGAAAATATTCTTATTCAAGGCCTAGAAAGACAAATACCATATGATTTCACATACATGTGGATTAATGAACAAAATAAAATGACAAACAAAATAGAAAGTTACTCATAGATACAGAGAATAAACTGACAGCTGTCAGAGGGGAGCAGGTAAGGGGTCTGGGTGAAAAAGATGGAGAAATTAAACAAACAAGAAACCCTCATAGGCAGACAACAGTATGGTGATTACCAGAGTGAAAGTGGAGTGGAAGTAGGTAGAAGAGGGTGAAGAGGTAAATTGTGATGAAAGGAGACTTGACTTGGGGTGGTGAACAAACAATACAATGTACAAATGATGTGTTATAGAATTATATCCCTGATACCTATATAATTTTATTAACCAATAAAAAGGTATTTTACTCCTGTTGATTCGTCTTCTCTGAATAAATGGCATTTAAGATATATCCTCATTTGAAAGCATTTTCCTCCTCTAAAATTTAGGCTTTTTACTCTGCTCTGTAGATTTCAGAGTGACCTCTTTACTGGTAATTTCAAGGTACTTCATTTATTTTTGCAAGTGAACTTTTAAAGCAGAACCAGATCCCTTTGAGCTTTTGTATTTGGAATCCAGAAAGCAAATTCTCCTACGAAGTTACATTAGGTCTCTTCAACTAGAAGCTTCAACTGGATGTGAATAAATTCAGATATTTAAAGCTCCCTCAGAAACTCACTAAGGTGTGGCAGCATTATAACCAGTAGTAAATCCAATTCATGCACCAGTGATTATTAGTTATATGATTTGAGGCAAAATATTCTCTAAGCCCCACTTTCCTCAACTACTAAGTGGGATCAATAATACCTTCTTAACAGGATCATTATGAGGATTAAATGACAGGAGGTACATACAGTATTTAATCAGCACTGGCATATATAAAGTTTCCAGTAAAATGACAATTACATAGAAGTTTCTAAATTCTGAGTTCTGATTATCTGACGTGAAACCAGGAAAGGGCCCTGTGAAGTTACATGTATGTACATGGCTTGATAGAATACTTGACGTTGGAAAATGTACCAAATTAAATAATGTAAGCTCCGAGGCACTATCTTTCTTCTCAGGCATAATTAAGTTGGGCTTGATTGTAGATTCTGCCAAGAAAAATGACTACAAATTTCTCCCTGTTCATTCTGAAGGTGTCAATGAAAGTGCAGCCTGTTCAGACTAGTTGCCTACCCAGACTAGTACCCAAAGGCTGAGACAGGACACCCTGAGGCAAAAGTATCCCTCTGACTCTCTTTGGCCTCACAACTCTCGTGTGGATGTTTATTTTTAAGAATTTTCTGAATATTCTGTTCCTCCAGGAATGTTATAGCTGACCAGACTCCCCAAAGCAACCTCGACTTCGCAGGCAGCTTACATGAAGCCCCTGAATCAAACATGCTTGTACAGCCATGAAGTAGGAGAACAGATTTTTATTCCCCAATTCCCAAAATGAGAATTCATGATGAGACCAAAGGTAGCTCTTCAGGTGGGAACTGCCAAAAGGAGACTGGCATCTTCAGTATTATGTTGTTACTACTCAAGGAGCAAGAGAAACCACATTTAAAAACAAAGCCTCTCATTAAAATAAAAGACCATAAACAAAGAAATAACTGGTTCGTGAACTATGCAAGAATGTGAGATATAACTCAATTTACTAGCATACTCGCTGGTATCATATGCTGTTCTGATTAGCACCAATTGCTCTCAACGATAGGATATCAAACTGCCATGAAGAAAGTATCATGGTAAGAAACAGAAGGGTGGAATTCCACCAAGTAATACTGAACATTTTTATTAAAGAAACAGAAAAGAAAAGGAAATGTAAAATAGTGGCAGTTTCTTTTCACAAAAGCTGAGCAAAAATTGTTAACCCTCAGGGTAGAAAAGTTTCTTGAATTGGGAAATCATACCCTGAGCTGAGAGGTTGGGACATTTGTTCACAAACCTATTAACTTTTATATAACTTCACATTAAACATCACAAGTAGTTTATTCCCTTTCCATCTGGGCCAGTAGGCCAAACTCTGCCCTGAATTTTTCATTCCTATATTCCCTGTGGCTGTTTTTACTGATCTGTATGCCCTTTCTCATCAAAGAGTGGCTTTATTTCCCCCTTCCTAATTTTCAGGAGACTTTCCTGTGGTCCCCTTGATCTCTCAGTGAAAGACGTTCAGCCTAAAAACAACAACGATAACCACAGCAACAAACTATGTAAAAACACACTATTCTCTATACAGTGAGTATAGAGCAATGAAGATGACAGACTGTGTCCCTGTCTCTAGCAAACTTGATTGTGAGTGAGAGTGGGGAAAGCCCGTAAACTAAGAAACCAAATAATAAACAAGGTGATTCAGAGAGGGAAATGGTTCCATGAAGATAACAGAACAGGGCAATGGAATACAAAAATGCATGTCTTGGAGATATTACACTAGGAAAACTAGAGAGAGCTTTTTTTAGATAACATTTGTTGTCTGACTTAAGTGAATGGAGGTAGGAGGTATGTACAGTTCTCAGGAAGGTGACTTGCAGGCAGAGCAAAGGTCCACTAGAAGACCCCAAGGTGGGAGTGAATCTGCTATGTGCAGTGGTCATAAAGATCTACTATAAACAATGGAGAACGATAGGACAAGAGGGAGTTAGACAGGAGCCAGATCATACAGGAAGTTCTAGGCCAGGTTAAGATTTAAATTTTATTCAAATTTCTCTGACCAGGTATTTGGAAGGCTATAATCATGGGAGTAACATAATATAAGCTGTTTTCTAAAACAAGTCATTCTGTGGGCTATGCATGTTCAGAATCTGGGTCTTTTCATTCTTACCTTGTTACATTTCTCCTCATCTTTCTCACTGCTCTTCTATTCATCGCTCCCAGCACTACAAAGTTAATTTTTTAGTCTAATTTTCTCTCCATGAAAACTTGAAGCAATTTGAGTTTAAGACTAGTTGTGTTAGCAACAATTCTGTTATATTTTCTGAACATATGTTAAAGCCATGATTTTAAAATATTAGAATAAAATAGATTACAAAATATATGTAATTCTACAATGCCAAGAAAATCACTATTAAGAGAATTTTGGAGTATGTAGTTCAGGTATTTATTCCATGCCTGCATAATTGTATGTTTTTCTCTTGTATAATAGAAATCACTCCATAATCTCTGTTTTAACCTACTTTTTTGATTTACCAAAACATTTGGACTTTTTAAATTAATATTATGAATCCTTTTATGGTATAAATGTTATAAAATATTCATTTGAAGGGTTCCAGCACAATTTACTTAACTAATTCCCTTTGATGGACAATTATGTGGTTACCAACTGCTGACTATTTTAAGCACCATGGCAATAAACATGTTTGTATATTTAGCTCTTTAAAATGTCCAATTATTTCCTCAAGAGAGATGTTGAATGGCTGGTCAAGGGGTATACTCATTAAAATTGTGATATGCATTGACATATTATCATCTAGGAAGACAGTTCCAATTTACACCTGCATCAACATTATCAATCTTAGAAAAGTTTGGGAAGGCAGAAGATTGCGAATATACTGAACGAAAGACAGAAGTGATAAACACTAGGCTTGGAAATGAAAAAGAAGAGAGATTGCCTAGGTAGTGCTTCTCCCCAGCTAAAAACCAAAAGCTAAGATATCTCATCTCATCTCACTCCTTTTTTCTGGCACAATTAAAAATCTTAATTTAAACATACATGAAAGACAGATTTTTTTACTTTATAATATGTACAGGTGTATAGACATTTACACATATACTCTTTTTCTCACCTATAAGTCAACATTCCTGATTAATAGTAAAATAATCTTAGTCATTTACATAGGTCCAAAACTTAATCTCATTGTTTAGCATGAAGTTTTTGGATTATAACATAGGCTATCTATAATTTAGAGACACTAAATACATAACAATACTTTTCATTCATCCTTCTTATTATACACTGTCAAATGACCATCTTTTACTTCTGCACATTTTCACTGTATTTTAAATATTCTTTTTTTTTTTTTTTTTTAAGACTGTACTATAGTTTATTTAACAATTCTACAGAATGACATTTAAACTGTCTACAACTTTTAGCTGTTATAAATAACATTGCAGTGAATATCCTTGTACATATTTTTCTTGTTCATTTGAGTTAAAATATATCTCTGAATGAGAGTCCCTGGAAGTGAAATTGCTAGTCCCAAGAGTATGCCAAAAAGGTACTACTAAATTACACTTCAAAAAAGTTTATACCAGTTTATACTCCAACCACTGATGTTTGAGTGCATTTTTCTTCACATCCTGAGCAAAACTGGGCCTCTCGGTCCAGTTGTATTACAACAGTCTGGCACATATACCACCATGGTTTGTGTTTCCATATTTATTTTTGGTCTTGTTTTATGAGAGGTTTTTGTAGATTAGATATATTTATTCTTCACGTGTCGTGTGTTAAAAATATTAGGTTGAACTGTTACAGAACCCCTGGGCTGCTCCAGTTGAAAAACAAACCCACGGGCTCTTTAGTTAGGGGCCCGATTGCCCGCCGCCAAAATTATAACTCTCAATACCAGAGTTTGGTGAAAAGAAAAAGAATTGTTTATTTAACAGTTATATAGATTTAGTTATTTGCGGATTTCTGTTATTAAGTCTTATGCTCTTTAAAACACCCACAAACACATATCCTTGCCTCCCCACCTTCCAGACCAGGCTAGTTTTAGGAAAGTCAGAGAAACTGTTCCCCTACTTTCCAAACACAGTTCAGCTTTACCAGCAGCTGCCAATCATTCAATCTGATTGGGGAGGTCCTTTCTGTGCTGTGGTGCCCTCCAGCTCTCAATGCAGAACCACCTGGATTCTTAGCCTCCTTGCAAACTGTCTTCTTCCTGAAAACTGCGTGGATCTTCTCTCCTTCTCAAAACTGCATGGCGAGAGCCTCTTAAAGCAGCCTGGAGACCCCTTCTCCAAGCCACATGGAGGGAGCACACGAGAGCGGGAGAGCGAGAGAGCCCGAGAGCTAGCACGCGAGAGAGAGAGAGAGAGAGAGTGAGAGTCAGAGCGCCAGAGCGTGAGCGCGCCAGAGAGAGAGTCAGAGTGAGAGCACGAGCGAGAGCCAGAGAGAGTCCGAGCTAAAATGTCTGCAGCTGCTTATATATCCCTGACTGCGTCATCTGACGCAGTGGGCGTTGCAAACAGTTCTTTTTTTTTTTTTTTTAAGTATATTTTATTGATTATATTGTTACAATAGTTCCAATTTTTTTTCCCCTTTGCTCCCCTCCGCCCAGCACCCCCCTTCCCCAACAATCCCCTCTCCAAGTCCATGCCCATGGGTCGTACATACAAGCTCTCCCGCCTCACCCTTTCATATATTCTTCTTCTTCTTTTTTAAAATTAATTAATTAATTAGTTAAATATTTTAACAATAAAAAATAACAATTCCTCCCTCTCAGACTTAAGACCCTTTACAATCTTATAAAGGACAATGGATGAAGGTCTCGAGCTCCTCTAGCTGCTTCAAGCTGGACATGGTCGTCGTCCTACCTACCCGTGGGTCAAGAAATCCCTAATAAGAGTGGGGATGTGGAGGGGAGGATGGCCTTCCCACAAGGGGAAGGATCGTGCAGACTCCAGGTTGGTTGGTTGTCTCTGGACAACGGCATGCTTGGTTTGACAGGCTGGCATCCTTGTTGTATTCTGGGGGCAACAGGGTTAAAGGACATCATTTAATCCGTAACCACTAGATGACAAAAGACAGGTATTAATTTTTCAATGTCCCACATTAGGGAAAAGAAGGGCTTCTTTGGAGGAAGGTGTGCCAGGTACATCTCACCTGTCCAAAACCCTTTTGCCCATTATACTTATTTTGGACTGAGGGAAATATTTTAGGTTTCCCCCATCTCAGGCCTCTGGGCTTTTTCTGTCCAAGCCATTAGGATAGAAAAGAGAAACCAGTTTTAAAGTGAAGCCCACAGACCACCCCGTTCTTCACCAACCCAGCCACTTAGTTCAGCCAAACCATTGAGTCTCAGGAGGCAGCAATGCAGACAGGATTAAGTGAGGCCTATGCATACAGATAATCACTCAGGTAATGAGATTGTAGGCTTATGCCCTTTGAAAACAGAAAACACATGTTAATTTATGTAACATAACCCACATACAAGTCTCTAAATCTGTAGGACTGTCTTATCGGAAGGAAAATCCTTGTCCTTCTAATATTCACTGAACTTGCATTTCTATTCTTTATATTTTTATTCCCCCCCAACTAAAAAAATTTCTGTTTGTTTGTTTTTCCACTACAGTTGTCTCACTTTTTTTCCCCCTCTTGCTTCCCTGCACCCTGCCCCCCCCACAGTCAGTCCCCACCCAGTTGTCCATGTCCATGGGTCATTCATACATGTTCTTTGACTAGACCCTTCCCCTTCTTACCCCTTCTCTCCCTCCCATCTCCCCCTTTGTTACTGTTAGTTTATTCCTTGTTTACATACCTCTGGTTCAATTTTGCTCATTTGTTTGTGTTGTTCATTAGTTTCCTGTAACAGGTGACAGCATAAGGTAATTTTCTTTTGTTGCCTGGCTTATTTCGCTAAGCATAATTCTCTCTAGTTCCAATCATGTTGTTGCAAATGGTAGAAGTTCCTTCTTTCTTTCAGTACTTATTCATTGTCATTTTCCCCCTTTGTACTCGTGTTCCTCTCTGTCTCTCTGTTTCTTCATCTTCTTAAAGCAGACCCTTTAGCATCTCTTGCAATGCTGGTTTGGTGGAGATGTATTCTTTTAGCCTTCTTTTGTCTTGGAAACTCCTTATTTCACCTTCCATTTTGAATGAAAGCCTTGCTGGGTAGAGTATTCTTGGTTGTAGGCCTTTGTTTTTCATTGCTTGGAATATTTTTTGCCATTCCCTTCTGGCTTGTAGTGTTTCTGCTGAGAAATCTGATGATAGCCTTATTGGAGCTCCCTTGTATGTTATTAGTTGTTTCTCTCTTGCTGCTTTTAGGATTCTCTCTTTGTCTTTGAATGTTGGCATTTTAATTATGATGTGTCTTGAAGTAGGCCTGTTGGGGTTCATCTTCATTGGGACCCTCTGTGCTTCCTGGACTTGCGTGACTCTTTCTCTCGTCATGTTAGGAAAGTTTTCTGTCATTAGTTTTTCAAAGAGGTTTTCTATCCCTTGCTCTTCTTCTTCTCCTTCTGGAATTCCTATGATACGGATATTATTACGTTTCATGTTGTCCTGCAGCTGTCTTAGAACCTCTTCAGTCTTGTTCAGTCTTTTTTCATTTTGTTGCATTGTCTGGGAGTTTTTGTGTAGGTTGTCCTCCAGCTCGCTGATCCGATCTTCTGCTTCCTCTAGCCTGCTTTTAATTCCTTCTACTGTGTTCTTCATTTCAGAGATCGTATTTTTCATTTCCTCCTGGCTCTTATTGATAGCTTCTATGTCCTTTTTCATGCTCACGTAATTTTCTGTGAGTTCCTTGTAGTTTTTCTGGAGTTCTTTGAAGTTTCCGCTGAGCTCATTCAGCTTCTCCATAATCCATGTTTTGAATTCCATATCTGATAGTTCGCTCCCCTCTATTTCATTTAGCACTCTTTCTGGGGATTCTACCTTTCCTTTTGATGGGAGGTTGTTTCTCTGTCTCCCCATTTTTTTGACTCCTATTGTTTGTTGGTGCTTCTTGGAATGATCTGCACTTCCTGGATCTGCCTCTGGTGGCGTCAGATCATGTACCAGTCTGGCCCTAGGCAGCCTGTTGGAGACTTCCAGGGATCTACTGCTGTTGTCTGTCTTCTTTGATTGTTAATCTATTCAATCTGTGATTAGCTGTCAGGCTTAAGGACTGTGGGTGTGGCAGCTTAATTCCTGTAGGCAGGGCTTTTGCTTCCCCTCAGGCTGACGCCACTTGGAGGGGAATGGTCTACCCGCAGTACTGGGGATGAGTCAGCACTGGGACCCAGTCAGCTGCTCCTCCAGTTCTCCCCTCAAAGCCACCGTGCCAAATTCTCCCCAAGTGTCTCCAGTCCTCTCTGCCTTCCCTCTGCTTGAGCCCAGGGTAAGTGGTGGCCAAAATATTTTCGTATGTGATCCACTTAAGAGCTCTTTTTCTCCTGCTGTTTCTCTCCGGCTAGCAAGAAAGCCTGTGGCTTTTCGCTTTTCACAGCTGATACTATTTTACTTTCCACTCTGTCGCTGTAGGCTGGGAAGCCCAGCTGGGGGTTTAGACCCTGCCCTTCTCAGGGGGAATCCCCGGCTGCTGAGCTGTTTCTCAGCCCCTTCAGCTGCCACCCGTGGGAGCCCAGCCAGCCCTTCCACGTCTCCGCACTCCCTACCGGTCACGTTGTGATGTAGCGGCCTTTTCTGTCTCTCCGTGGTTATAAGACTTCTCTCCAGCTGGTGTTCGGTTCGTTATTCCAGATGATTTCTCCAAAATTACATTGTAAATCCAGACTAGTTCTAGGAGGAAGTTAGTGTAGCTTCCACTTACTCCTCCGCCATCTTGTTTCTCCTAAATATTCTTAATAATACGTAAAAGTTCTTTATGTATTTTATATGCACCTTTGTCATATATATTGTCGTAGTGATTAAACCAAGATTATTTTTAACAAGACCTCAAAGCAATATTTAATTATATTATACTTTCTTCTGCCCTTTGCATTTATTACAGATATTCCTGTATGATTTCAACTCTTTGGGTTTTATCATTCTCGATCAAATTCTTAAATTAAGTAAAGCATACCAATACTAAAGTCAAAGTTGTGGGGGCTAAACATGATTCTTAAAAGCTTCAGAGCAAACACTTTTTTAAAAAGTATACATTTAAAGATTTTTTAAATTTATTTTTAGAGAGAGAAGAAAGAGAGGGAGGAATACATTGATGTTCACACATTGATCATTTGCCTCTTGAATGACCCCCACTGGGGACCTGGCCACAACCCAGCATGCGCCCTGACTGGTAATTGAACCCACAACCTTTCATTTCACAGGTCTGTGCTCAACCCATAGAGTCGCACCAGCTAGGGCTAATTCAAACTCTTTACAAACTCAGGACAAGTAAGCCCACTTATAGAAAGATAATTCATTGCATTAATCTTCTTTTTCCAGGTAAGCCACTTTCATCTTTGCATACAAAAGATAACACACTATTAATGAAGACCAATGGGAAGAATATTTTTAAGACTATAGGTTGCCAAAATTCAGAGACTAAACTCTGATAAACTAAAAGTATCAGGAGTTGTCAAAAGCATGTCATTTCCATGGTCACAGGGGTCTTTATGAATAGTGAGAATGTTTATTTTAAATAATTATCAAACAAAATTATAAAGTTTTCAAATTAATAGGGCTTTGAACTTTTTAAAAATGTCCTTGCCCCCCAAATAGATATATATGTATTTTAAGAAATCCTAATAATGAAGAACAGTTCTGTTATTTCCTAGAAGTTTATGTATAAATTTCATATACTAGCAAATCTGAATGTATCTGCTATTAAAAGCACAAGTGTGCCCCCTTCTGAATAAATGAAATATTGAGTTCTGTATTTGCTCTTAAAATGAAAGCTTCCTTCTTTCTGGACCAAACTGAATAAACAAAGATGGACAAATACCAGCAGCAAGTTTTCAGAGCACTCTTTTCTAGAAACATTTATGACTGGAGACATTTAAAGAACATATTCTGATGGTATCTGATTTGTTTTTTATATGTTTTTTCCATAGCTAGAATATTCTAAAATAAAGCACCCAAGGGAAAAATTTGTTGATCTTGTTCTGGACAGAGGATCAAAAGTCAGGTTGCTATATAATCCAAAGTAGAGTGGGAAGAGTTGTGCCGAGAATGAGCAACTCTTTCAGAAACTGACATAGTGATAAAGATGTCAGGAGGAAGTGAAGTGACATTCCACTGAGACGATTCAATTCTGTTTGAAAGACAGTGGCTACATAAGTTAAGCATTCATATTAACTTCATTCTACTCTGCTCTCTCAGTTTTCCAGCTAAGGGAATAATGGCTCAGAATGATTCAGTGGACTTTAGAAAATCATTTAATGACTAAGCCTTACTTTCCTCAATCCAGTGTTCTACCTGTAGTAGTGGAAGACAGTGATCCAAATGAACTATTCTGGTAAGAGAGGGTGGATTCCATTTTTAAGTCAATTCATTTCAATTTGATTCTTCCTTTGTCTCTTGTGTAAATTTAGAACCCAAAACCACTTTTGACCAAAATATGGTTCCATGTTTGATTTGACTATTTTGGGTAATGTGTAATTTGACTATTATAAAATGCTATGGAAATGGAATGCTAATGACAATAATAGTTATGATAATGAAAATGATAATAAAAATATTATAATAAACTGCTAACATTATTAGATATTGACAGTTAAATGATATCTTAAATCACAATTAAATTAAAAGTTAAATCACTTAAATAAATGAATGGATAAACTTAAAACTATGTTCTCCAATTCATAGTCAGAAAATATGGTCCTTTGTTATATATCTGTTGTTATAGGTTCAAAATTAGCTTGTCTCCTTTCAAATACAAAGGCAGGCTAATTAAGCCAATAACAACTGTGGCAGATTTTAGTGTAATGGGTAGCTACCTCAGTTACCTTCCTTAGCATATGCTTTTATATCAATAAATTTAAAAACAATAACAAATATTGATGTAATTTATATAAATATATAGCATTTTCTCTCTTTAGAAAACTCCATCACTTGTTGGCCATTTGATTTAGATTGAATCTGCTTTTTCACATAGTATATAAAAATCTATATCCTCCACATAAATAAATTCTTATTTTCTATTCTTTTCCCAATGCATTTCCAGAAAAAAAACAACTGCTGATGCTATCAGAATTTTGGATGAAACAAATACAACTTTTTGAAAGAATTAACTTATCATCAACTTAAATTCTTTCAACACTATTCTTTCATGATACTACAAAGATTCTGCACAGTAGAGCATTCTACCCAGTAGAATCTTTCCAGCAATGTATTATTAAATAAAGTCTTTAGAATACTGCATTAAAAACTTACAGAATGTTGCATCTTTAAATTGTACTCAACGGATAAAAATAACTGATAAAAGCACATCTGTAAACGTCAGTTGCCATATGGCTTACACTTCTGCTAATGATCAATTCCAAGATTAAATCAATCATTGAACAAGTATCATGATGAAACCATGGAATGTTTATTCTAACTCCTTTATTTTTTCCTGAAGTCACATCACTAACTTGTGCCAATATTTATGTACATTTAACCCATGCTCATTCCTTCCTACTTGAAGATTCAAACTCATCAATTGAATTTAGAGTAGCAACCTATTAATTGGATAATATATTCACTTTCAGAAAAGCTTAATGAATCAAGTATGAAAAAATTTCTTTGACTGAATTAATAGGTATTGTATATCCATTGCCACAAATACATTCTCAACCAAAACATATGCTATGTGATCAAATCACAGTCATTGCTGATTATTCATAAGTTCAATGAACCATTTTGTAGAATAAACAACCTTCATAGTTCTTATTTGGTGAAACTTTAAAACATTCAGTCTAGTAATTACATTGAATTATAGCTTAATTAAATCATAAAGGACCTCTTGTGGGTTGTTTATTTCTTCTCCACTATGTGATATGCTTCATACAGAAAGGAGTTATACATGCTCATAAATGGATATGCAAAACAAAGAATTAATATTGAAAATAAATATTTTATTCTACATTTTTTTCTTTTTTTAAATCCTTATCCAAGGACATGCTCATTGATTTTATAAAGAGAGGGAAGAAAGGAGAGAGGGGGAGAGAAATATCAATTCATTGCCTCTTGTATGTACCCTGACCAGGCTCCAGGCCCTAAACTTAGGCATATGCCCTGACTGGGAATCAAACCTGCAACCCTCCCACTTATGAGACAATGCTCCAGCCAACCAAGCTACATCAGCCAGGGCTATTCTATTTTTCTTTAAATTTTAGAAATTAAGCCCAAGACTTCCACTGTCGCTTATTCCAACTTCCACTCCATACATACATTATTTCTTTCTTTGACCTTTTAAATAACACCACATATTTTTTTCATCTGAGAATTATTTAAATATGAACATTCCCTGTACTATTATTATATCTTGGTTAGGAGTTTTTTTTTGTGTGTGTGTGTCTATATCTAATGTATTTATCAGTGTGTCATCAAATTTTTTTCCTTGATAACTGCAAATAATTTCTCTTTTGTAAATTTGATAACTGCAAATCTGTCTCTATCCTGTGCTCCCTGCTTGAGTGATAGGCCTGAGACATAGACCTGAGTAATAACATATTCCATCCCATTGACTACAGAGATTGTTTCGAGGATGTACATTGGTTAAGACTGGTCCAACCTCATTAGGGCATTGCAAATTAAAACAACAATGAAGTACCACTTCACACTTTTTAGAATGGCTAAAATCTCAAACACTGAAACAACAAGTACTGACCAGGATGTGGATAAACAGAAACTCTCATTTATTGCTGCTTGGAATGCAGAAGAGTATGGGCACTTTGGAGAACAGTCCAACAGCCCCATAAAGCCAAATAGAGTCTTACAAAATGATCTGGTAATTATGCTCTGTGATACTTGTCCAAATGATTTGAAAACTTATGTCCACACAGAACCTGTGCACAAATGTTTGTAATAACCTTATTCAAAACTGCCAAAACTTGGAAGCATTCAAGATGTCCTTCAATAGGTGAATGAGTAAATCGTCGGCAGCCGTCCGTCTCGAGAGACGATGGTGTAGCTTCTTAAGAGTCTATCTGCACCGCCGAGAATGGCTGTGCAGTCCGACTCGGGAGTGACACGGTATCTGTCTCCTCCCGTGTTGAATCGACATCTTGCGATGACGCTGGAGTGTCCTCTCCAGTGGAGCTGAAGCTACAGAGCCTGGGCAGGGTGATATGGAGGGTCTGCTGTTGCCCATGCAGCAGACCCCCCCTCTCTTCGCAGCTGAAGGATCCAAGGGAAAGACGGAGTCAATACAGCTTGGCTTCAGGTGCGCCGCAGGAGTTGCCGGTGTTGACTACAACGTCAAACCGCCTTAGGGACTCCGGCTCCGGATTTTCTGTCGGGGTTTACTCCCTTAGCCTTTCCCCTGAAGAGGTATGCCGCAAGGCAGCGGAGGTTTTTTGGAGTCAGAGTTTTCCTTCTCTGATGTGTTCGCTGATCGAACCAGCGACACTTATCGCAGGCCGACGCTCAATCCACTGAGCCAAACCAGCCAGGGTTCGAATGAGTAAATAAACTATGATATATCAACACAATGGAATATGATGCAGCAATAAAGTAAAATGGGCTTTCAAGCCACAAAAAGACATGGAGAAACCTTAAGTACATATTGCTAAATGAAAGAAACCAGTCTGAAAAAGCTAAATACTCTGGTTCCAACTTATGACAGTCTGTAAAAAGCAAAACTATGACTGGTTATCAGAAGTTCAGTGGTAGGGAGGGAAGGATGAATAGGCAAACAGGATTTTTAAGACAGTGAAACTATTTCTTATGATACTGTAATCACAGGTACATGACACTGTGTATTTGTCAAAACCCATACAATTTGTACAAAACAAAGTATGAATCTTAATGCAAACTATGCACTTTAGTTAATAATGATAAATCAATACTGGTTTATACATTATAGTAAATGTACTACAATAATAATAATCTTATACACACACACACATATATAAATATATATATATATGGGAAATCGTGTGTGTAGGAGAAAAAAGAGTATATGGGAACACTGTATTTTCTGCTCAATTTTTCTGTAAACCTAAAAGTGCTCTAAAAAAAATAAATACTATTAATTAAAAACAACTGGTCCAAGAATCACAATTCCAATATTGTATTAGAATTATTAGAAAAGCACCTTGAAGACTGTGGGAGACGGATACCACATGAAGAAAGCCTGCCCATAAATTAAGTCAACACCAGGAGTGTGAGGTGGTGACAGGAAGAGAGAGAGAAAATGGGAGATGGAATCTTGCCTCCTTTCAGCTTTCTAGGGGCCAGCTGTGCTTGAATCTTGTGCTATAGTTACATCAGCCAACAGAACCCCTTTAGGTGAGATAGACTTGGGTTCTCTGCCGCTTGCTAAAAGACTCCTGAAGAGTACAATTCTAAAGGTACAGATCAATATCACAGTGCTAGTTTTTACTGAGTTAGAATCAGAGTATATTTTTAGAGTGCAGAAGGAACATTTTCAGATAACATAATAATAGACCTCCAGAAATTGAAGTAAATCAATGAAACAGATTTTGTCTGAGCAGTGTTTTTTTATACTGGATATGGCAGAGCCCTAGATGGTCAATGGAATTCCCTCAGTGGCTACTGTGGAACAAGTAAAGGCAACAGATAGAGATATAGGTAAAGAGCAAACGAGGCTCCAAAACTCAGCAACAGTAGCTCTTCCTCTTTATTTGATTTACCAGGATCTTTTTAAGCAAGTCCTTGTAAAAAGGATTTTTTGGTTAAGACAAAATTTGAAAACACCTAAATTTGGAACATGAATAGTTTCCAAGTTCAGTCCATGTTCAATTCTAAGGTCTCCAAGGGAACCACTGGGCAGCACTTGAAACACCTGAAAAATTACCTGGAAATTGAATTTAGTGATAACTTGTTACAACAGGCATCAGAACAGCTTGCTAACTTTCTCAGAAGAGACAGTCAGCCTCCATGGGCATTGGGAAGCATGGCATCTTGGAAGATACATTTGAGGTCATAATGTAGTAAAAAAAAAAATGGAGGGAGGGAGACATCTACACAGAGGTGTTATGAGAGCAAGAACCAAATGACACTGATCTCAGTACATATTTTATAGACCAGGACTATAATTTTATGAAAAATCTCTTAAGATGGTCTTTCCAAATTGCTTTTTCTTTCTAGCATCTTTTCTCCCATGGCACTTTCTGGAATAAGTAAATGGATAAGCGGGGCCCCTAGAGCTTGTTCAAACCACTGACCCTGCTGCTGTCACACTAACACCAGGAGTTCACTCTTCCTATTACTCACTGATACAGGTGGGTATTTTAGTTTCAATGCCAGACCAGTAAAATGATCTGTTAGTAACTTAATGCTCAGTCACCTTGGATCCCCTCAGAATCCCAGACCATCATTTTCCAATTTACCTTCACATCATCATTTCTTACCCCAAATTTTCTCCAGGCAACTTCTAAATTTTTTGATTTAATTTAATTTTTAATATCAATATTCATTTGTGTTGAACAAAACTCCTGCTTCCTGAGAAACATTTTTGTGTCTGTTAAGTGACTTGTATCAAGCTATAAGAATATAATAATAAACATGATAATTCTTATAAAAATAACAAATTACTGTTGTGCCACATTTTACTTCCGAAAGACTGAAATGTATAATCCCATTTTAGGAGATTCTAATTTCTAAATGAAACATTGCCTGGCTTTTATAAGGTTTTCTGAGGATTCCTCCCTCAAATAACTGTCTATTTAACAGGTACAATGGGCAATTGTGCCAAATGGAATTCCTGCTGCTAATGTGGTTTCCCATGTTGTTGTGTAGGAAGCAATCGTGACACCAGCTTCTGAACTAACCATGGAAATAGCAGATCTCACACACACCTACTCTCCACAAACCATCATGGGTAATTTTCCTCTTCCATATTTTTTTTTAAAAGGGAAAGCAGATGATTTTTGTTACTTGAGGGGGTGGAGATTTAAATTCTCTAGCTATTTCTTGCACATCACAGCCATGGAAAAGGTTTCCAGAAAGATTTGAAGCAGAAATACGTAATTTTGGACTCAGATCTTGCTTCTACTGCCCTCTTAAGAAGGGCACATCATAAAAGTTTTCTTTTTATCTCAATTATGGCAAACGTTTCTGAGAATGAGGATTAATCCAATTGCTGAGAAATTGTTCTTAGTCATAAGAAACATGGAAAGCAATTTTTATGAGATTCTGATTAATTATTTTTATGTCAATAATATTAAAGATGGAAAATATCCAGTAAAATCTCTTTGTTTTTAATTAGCTATATTTAAAGGCCAAATCTAGTTTTTATAGAAGCATGTATATTTTGGTAAAGGTACTGTATATTCTTTAAAGAATAGTTTCTGACAGATTGAACTGTATAAGAATTTTGGTATGGGATTCCTTTCTCATGAAATACTTTTATGTAATTTTGAACATGCTTATTCACCATTATGCCTAAAAAATAATCCACACTGCAGCTCAGTTTTCACCTGTAAGGTTTAGCTTTTAAGATAGTCATTTGCAAGTTTGAATAAGGTCTCATGCAAGCCACATGAGAAATTGCATGCAGTCAGTTCAGGTTGTGCCAAGCGATGGCTTTAAATCTTACACACATAAACTTCATGCTCACATACATGAATTCAAATTCATTTTCCTTTACAGATAGACCCTAGTACTTTACCTGTTAGATGGAAACAACAACATGTCACATTTATAAGAGAATGCCTAGACACAGAGTCAGGGGCTCATGAGACTGAATGAGATACAAGACTGTCACATTATGAGACAGAGATGTGGTCCAGATTATGTCAAATAAATCAAGGCTAATTGAGAGGCAGTGAGATGGGTATCTTTTTACCACTTAAACTAGCTCCACTATCTGGAGGGCACAGTCAGTTTCCAGTGGACTTGATGCACTGGTTTTTGAATGATAAGATTCTACTTTTAATTCAGAGAAAATTTCCTTATTCAAATGTTATACATAAAGCAAGAGTATTTTGATATCCTTAAGTAGCTCACTGTTTTATATTTATATGGTTTAATTTATAAAAATGTGGCTGTGCCACAAGAGATGGAGGTACCTAGCACATGCAGATTCCCTCACATGACAAATCTGACCTTTTGCTGTAGCCATGTTCATTAATGTTCTGTGACACTGACGCCCTTGCACGCATTATGAAGAAGTAGAAATTTATACTAGAATAAATTATATTTATGGTCCTTGCCCCTACTAACATATTTAATTTATCCTTTTGGCATTGGGTTAACAGAGCAGACACCTAATTTTTATCCCTATGCTTCCTAACAGATGGCTCAGAACAGCACCTGGTCTATAAGAGGAGATCCACAAACTTCATATTTCACACATTAGTTTCAAAAATTACTTTAGTTCTGTGCATCCAGAATGCACCTAAAGGGACATTAAGAATAATGGAACCCTATGACATCTTCCTTTGATATTGGAGCTCCTTAAGAAGAACATCAGAAATTATATAATGCAGTCTATTCAATTTTATAGCTGAAGTTCCTCCAAAGTTCTTAATCCTGTAGGCTAGAGCCCAGTCTACCAAATTTTTAACTCCAAAAAATTCTTGTGGTGTGTGTCATTTTGCCTAGCTCTTTATTAACTGAAGGTCACAATGTATGAGGTTCAATAAGAAATGCAGAAGAAAAGGACAAACTCATGTGCAGTCATTACGGTCAAGATCTTGCTAATCCAGAGTCAGATCACTTGGACTTGTGACCCACCTCTGTCAAGTACTAGCTGAACAAGTTGCTTAACCTAACTATGCATCACTTTTCTTAATATGTTAAATGGGAATTTGGAACCAGTCTCTTAGGGTGTGCGGTGTGAGAACTCTGTAAAGATGAAATGCTTAGCATAGAGAACACTTGATAAATTTAGCTATTGTGATTAATATTATTATTATCAGTTCACTCTATTTAAAAATAAATAGTTTATTGTAGAACTTACTTCAGAATATTTCCTTCCCTTTGTATAACTTGTCAACCTTCATTTTTGTCCCTTTCTTCTCCAGAATGAGAAAGAAATAATAGTCTGAAAAATATTATATGTCTAAATTGCATGGGGCTAAACAGTGTATTTTCCAAGGAGTATGTATGGGAATTTAATTGCACAACATCCAGTAAAACCCACTCAAGAGAATTAAGTACCCAATATAATGGGGGGGGTACCCTGATAGAAATGACTGAAAGATTTTCCTCACTGCTGGGTATTGATTGTTTTCAAATTGCTTCTGAGTTCTCTAAGAAAGTACTAGCAAATATCTATATTAATGACTATTAAGTTTCCTCTACAATGGAAATACTATAAAACACTACAACAAGAAGTGACAAAGCCATCGTTTATTGTTCTGAAAAGGAAAGTTTTAGAACCCTCTAGGGAAACTATTTCATGCAAAAAACAATGGTTTCATGAAAATGTTAAGCAGGCATTCAATGTATAAAATGCGCATCTCTACAAAAGTAATAGATTAAATGTGAAATTGTTGTTAGCCAACAAATAGCTGCAAATGAAAATGAAAGTAACTGTCAATCTATATTCTCCATGTGATACAAAATACTTTTGGGTCTCAAAAGCATAAAATTCACCAACATAATGTACTTTGACAACGCTTTAGCACCAAGTTTTAACTCATAGCATATTATTATTATTATTATTATTATGTAATAGTATGCATGCCAAAATAAAGAAAACTTCTGGGGTTGTTTGTTTCTTGCTGATTTTTTAATTACTGGTTTGTTTTAAATAAAACCCTGAATATAAGAAATACCTGGTATTCTGTTAAAAAAAAAAGTGGGAAAAATGGCAGTACAAAGAGAAATCATGGGTCGTTATCAGTAAAATGACTGTTAACTTTTGAATTATTAATATCAATTCTCTGAAAGTTGAAAGAATACTCTTACTAACCAGTCACTTCCATCTCTAACAGGTCTCCAGGTACAGGCTCCAGGCTCTACTTTGTTCAATTACATTATAAATCAAAGACTCAGTTT
The DNA here is from genome assembly GCF_987537825.1 of Furipterus horrens. NCBI lineage: Eukaryota > Metazoa > Chordata > Mammalia > Chiroptera > Furipteridae > Furipterus > Furipterus horrens. The sequence goes on along the minus strand of NW_028327177.1, from coordinate 100,082,678 downwards.
TCTCCTTTCTAAAGTGAGGGCAATAATAGTATATAGCTTATAAAATGCTTAGCATAAATGCCTGACACATAACTAAGCATGCAAATACATATACAGTATCTTTTTTCTAGGCAATGTTCAAATTGTATTTACTCAGTGAAAGTCAATTGATTTTAAAATTAGCCCAAACCAATTACTTTTTCTGTCTCTGAGTCTTGGTGGTCATGCAGAGTGTGAGATTTTTCACACAGTGGACACTTAACATATAATTTATTAAACATTTTTGCTCTTTTTTCTTTACTTAGACACTGAGAATGAGCTTGCTTGTTTGTTTATTTTTACTTTTCTACTCCTTCTCTTATTACTACCCTCCTTCTCTTATTACTCTCATAAATCTTGGGTCTGCCTCCTTTTCTAGCTGTAGAATATTCTACTGGTGTCAGGTAGGCTTTCTCAACATTAGTACTATTGCTATTTCATACTGGATAATCCTTTGCAGATAGGGCTGTTTTGTGCATTGTAGGTTGGTTAGCAGCATCTCTGGCCTCTACCCACTAGATGCTAGTACCATCTCCACCCTACTATGACAATTATCAATGCCTCCAGACACTGTTAAATATCCCGTGGGAAAGTTGCCCCCAACTGAGAACCACTACAGTAATATATTGTTTAACCATACATAGGGCTTAGAGTCAGAAAGTCAGCTATATCCCATTTTTGACAAGAGCAGGCATTAAATAACAACTTGTGAAAATAAAGACTAAACTATAAAAAAAAAAAGATTTTACCTATCAATTCTTAGTTTCTTGGTCTCTAGTGTGAGAATAATAATCTATTTTTAAGAAGTTGTTTAAATAGTCTTTAATGGGATTTAAGTGCAGTATGTCAAGTGCAAGGTTAAGTTTGAGTATCTGAAGCAGAAATCAGATGCAATTAAGCTTATAAGGATTTAATTAGGGGAAATGATTGTGTGTGAGATGAAGGGACAGGACCTGGGAAAATGGAGCCTTGGGTCTGTAATGCAAGTGTGACTCTGGAAGGAAGGTTGGGCTAGAAGTGTCCTCCACAGTTGCACAGTTTAATAGTTTCAGCAAGGCTGACCAGTGTCCTGAGCAGAGTCGGCCCTTGATCAGTTATACTCCTTGTAACTGGAGTGCTCCCAATACTTCAAATAGATTAAGGCCTTATTGTCCTTATTAATTATTATTATTACCATCTTTATTATAATTGTTAGTCTTACTCATATGCCAACTGCGTATTTTCAGCCTTTGTCTGAAATTCCATAGCACATATTGTTTCATCACCTTCTTGGCATCTATTACTCATGTTTGTAATGACGTCTAGTAAGAATCCCAACATTAACATTTCCAAAACAGCATTCTCAACTCCCCTTAACCCTGACCCATTCTTCCTTTCCAGTCGACACCAGCTGAGAAATGGGAACCATCATCTACCTAGTTGTTCAAACCAAAACTCCTGGAGTCACCTTTGACTTCTTTAACCTGTTACATTCAATCCACGAGCAAAACTTGTCACTTGGCCTTTAAAATACACCCAAAATACAGATACTTCTCTTTTCCATGAACTAGTCTACCTGCTATCATCCAATCACCATTTCTCTTTTTCTCCTTTCCAGAATAAAATGGTGGATGGAGAAATAATAAATAATTAAATAGCATGGGCCTAAAGCCTAACATTGTTGCCTAAGCCAGAAGCTGACAAAGTTTTGCTTTCTTTTTTTAAAGTACATTTTATTGATTATACTGTTACAGTTCTCCCAATTTTTCCCCCTTTGATCCCCTCTGCCCAGTATCCACCTTCCCCCAACAATCCCACTCCCCTTAATTCATGTCCATGGGTCATGCATATAAGTTCTTTGGCTTCACCCTTTCCTATATTATTCTTTACTTTCCCCTGTTTATTTTGTACCAACCAATTATGCTTCTTAATCCCGGCACCATTTCCCCATTTCTCCCCATTCCCCCTCCCAGCTGATAGCCCTCCAAATGATCCCTATACCTATGATTCTGTTCCTATTCTGGTTTTCTTAGCTGGATTTTGTTTTTATTTTTTAGAGTCAGTTGTTGATAGTTGTGAGTTTGTTGTCATTTTAGTGTTCATAGTTTTGACCTTCTTTTTCTTAAATAAGTGCCTTTAACATTTCATATAATAATGGCTTGGTGATACTGAACTCTTTTAGCTTTACATTGTCTGGGAAGCACTCCATATGCCCTTCCATTCTAAATGATAGCTTTATTGGATAAGATAATCTTAGTTGTATGTCCTTGCTTTTCATCACATTGAATAGATCTTGCCAGTCACTTCTTGCCTGCAGTTTCTTTTGACAAATCATCTGAGAGTCTTATAGGCACCCTTTGGAGGTAACTCTCCTCTTTTCTCTTGCTGCTTTTAGGATTCTCTCTCTAACTTTCACCTTTGGCATTTTAATCATGATGTGTCTTGGTGTGGTCCCCTCTGAGTCCAGCTTGCCTAGAACTTTCTATGTTTCTTAGACTTGTATGTCTATTTCCTTTGCAAATTTTGGGAAGTTTTCCTCCATTATTTATTCACATAAGTTTTCAATTTCTTGCTCTTCCTCTTCTCCTACTGGCAGCCCCATGATTCAAATGTTGGCACATTTAAAGTTGTCCCAGAGGTTCCCAAGCCTCTCCTCATTTTTTTCAATTTTTGTTTCCTCATTCTGTACTGGTTGACTGTTTTTTTCCTTCCTTATATTCCTAATCATTGACTTGAAACCTGGTTCCCGTCCCTTTGTCATTAGTTTTGTGTGTATATCCCTTCGTTTCACTTAGCATAGCCTTCACTTCTTCCTTTATGCATTTGCCATACTCAAGTATATCTGTCAAGCCTGTGAGCACCTTTATCACCAGTGTTTCAAATTCTGCATCTGTTAGGTTGGCTATCCTCATCACTTAGTTCTCCCACTGAAACCTTAATCCATTCTCCCTTTGGGGCCATACTTCTCTGTCTCCTCATCTTGACAAGATCCTGTGTTTCTTTGCCTCTGTGTCTTAAGTAGAGCTGTCACACCTATTACATTGTAAGGAGTAGAGCCTTAGGTATTCATCAGCACAGGGTAACCTGTTTTACCATGTTGTGGTGCTATTTGTGGGAAAGGGGTCAGAGAGGGAACAATGCCACTTGCTCAGCACTCGCCCCTTTTCCAGGCACTTCTCCCACTTCTGTATGAGACTGGCACATCTCTAGTCATTGTCCTGGCCACCATTCCCAAAGTGGTGGGTCTGTGGACATTCTAGGACTATGCAGGCTCCGCCCCTCCTACATGTCTGGATGAGTATTTCTTCTTTGTATCTTTGTTTATGGGCTCCCATGCAGCTTGATTTTCTGGAACTTCTGGTTGTCTCTAGTTTTGAGGTAGTTGTATTTCTTCTTAGTTGTGGAGGGAGACCCAGCGTGTTTGTTTAGGCCTCCATCTTGGCTGGAAGTGGCAAAGTTTTTATTAAAGGGCTAGTTTAAGAGAAAAAAATCAAGGATATTTTGCAGCTACTTATATAATAATTTAAAATGTAATCATTTTAAAATGCAAAGGTCATTCTCAGTTCTCAGACTTAACAACAAAACATATAGTGGGCTACATGTGGTTATGGGCAATAGTTTGCTAACCATTAGTCTAAACTACAATCTCTCAACAAACAGATCCTCTTTCTTCTTTCTTGACCTCCACTGTTCTGCACAGAAGAGCAAAATGATTCTTTTATACTATAAGTAAAATTATTTCACTCCATTTCCCTCAGACTTTCCATAGCTTCCTATAATGACTGTTACAAAATTCAAAATCCTTACCGTGCTCTATAAGGTTCTATATGATTTGTCCTCCACATCACCTTGTCTCTATGATTTCATTCCCTATCACATCACCTCTTCATTTTCATCCAGTAGCCACAATGGTTATTGGGGTACTTCCAATGCTACTGACATGTTCTGCCTCAGGGACTTTGCACTGTGATTTCCTCTGCTGTTCTCTGAGAGAGCCATCTGTCTGCTAAAATCTCTCCTCCTCAGAGTAGCTTCTGCTTAATGCCTTGTCTAAAATGTCACCCTCTGTCTTACTCTGCATTGTATTTCTTCATAACACTTATTATTGGTAGGTAGTAGGTTCATTTGTTGATAGTCTATCTCCACCGCTAGAATGCCAGCTGCAGAAATAAAAGGATTTGATAGTTCAGAGTGCATCTCCATGCCAAAAGAGTCCCTGACACTGACTACAAAGGGCTCCAATATTTTTGGATAAATAAATAAACAGGATTTTATGATTTTTGAATCATTCATTGCACTGTCTAGCTTAATGCCAAGCACCTTAATGCTTGTGTCCTATCTTTTATTTCTTTCTACTCTGTTATTCTCATGTCTTATAGATAGCTGTACATAACTGGTACTAAATGTTTATCAACATTATACCCATATAACATATATCACATTTATCTCCTTTCAGTAAAAAATAGATATTTCTTTTTTTGTCAATAGAAAAACAAGTCTTTATTGTTATCTTCTGAAAAAAAAAAAAAACCTAGTGCATATTGGCAACTAAAGAAAAAGTATAGAAATAAAATATACACAAAATAGAAAATTCCTAAAAAAATCTCAGTTCTAAGAACTAATAGTGAATGGGTTGATCAAGACAGTTGGTAAGTATTTTTATGCACAAACTGTATTTTTTATCTATAATAAAAATAGAATTATATTATCCATAATGTCTTAATGCTTTATGACCATTTTTTAAACATTAGGTGTTTGATATCTCTCCATGCCAAGAGCTGACAATTTGAGACTTATCCTTAAAATATAAAGAAATACAAAAGAACCATTAAATAGTATACTTTTAGATTAAATGATTGCAAAAAATGACAAGTATGGGTATTTTAGAGAGCAACAAAAGATGGCATTTTGGAGTCTGAATGTGTAGATGGTGAAGTGTATATGAAGTTAAGAGAAAAAAATGGCATCTGTAGGTTAATAGACCACCTAAAAGATTCAGATTAATAGTCTGAATTCTGTAGAAGAAGGAATGAGATCAAACAGTATAATGAAAGAACAAGTACCAAATTACAACAGAACAGTCAAAAGAATATGCTTTTCGGCAATAATGGTGAAAGGTCTGGAAATGAAATGGGAACGGCTAGTGGTTGTTACATAAAGAGAAAATAAACAAGATTATATAGCTCAAGTTGTAGCACGATGATTTCTTTCTTTCTTTTTTTTTTTTTTTTTAAGGGACACTGAAGCCTTTTAATTTTGCACACGAAACCACTGGGGTGCTTCCCTGTGGGCACCTCGGAGATCACAACACAGATACACGTGGCTCCAGACACTTGAGAAGCAAGGTGAGAAAACAATGGTTTGGCCCAATCACAGGTCTAGGGGGCTGGGGTTCCCATCAGGGCTCCAGAGGGTCGGGCTTGGCCTTCGCAGATCTAAGGAAGCGGTGAGCTCACCACGGGGCGGGGAAGGGCCGCTGCAGGATCGGCGGGGGCCTGGAGCTGCCCGTGCAGACGTCAGGAGTGGAGGTCTACTTGGCCGACTAGTGACTGCAGGGCGCGGGGGCTTGCCGCCCAGAGCTTACTTGGCTACGGGGTTTCTGAAGTTCCTGCCGGCAAACTTGGCCTTGCCGCCCAGCTCCTCTTCAATTCTGAGGAGCTGATTGTACTTGGCCAAGCGCTCAGATCGGCACGGTGCACCAGTCTTGATCTGCCCAGTGCAGAGCCCCACCACCAGGTCAGCGATGAAGGTGTCCTCAGTCTCCCTGGAGCGATGAGAAACCATGACTCCCCACCCGTTGGACTAGGCCAGCTTGCACGCCTGCAGGGACTCGGTCACGGAGCCGATCTGGTTCACTTTGAGCAGCAGGCAGTTGCAGGACTTGGCGCCCACGGCCTTGGCAATCCGCTTCGGGTTCATCACTGTGAGGTCGTCCCCCACCACCTGGATTCCGGCGCTGGCAGTGAACTTGCTCCATGCGTCCCAGTCGTCCTGGTCGAAGGGGTCTTCGATGGACACCACTGGGTAGCCCTTGATGAAGGACATGTACAGGTTGGCCAGCTCGTCGGGGCTGATGTACCTGCTGGGGTCATCGGGTGACTTGAAGTCCAGGTCATACTTTCCAGACCTGAAGAACTCAGAGGCAGCTACATCCATGCCAATGACAACCTTGTCGGTGTAGCCGGCTTTGCCGATGGCATTCTTCAGCAGCTCCAGGGCTTCTTTGTTCTCCAGGATGTTGGGCGCAAAGCCGCCTTCATCGCCCACGTTGGTGGCGTCTTTCCGTATTTCTCCTTGATGACGTTCTTCAGGTTGTGGTAAACCTCCGCTCCAATGCGCATGGCCTCCTTGAAGTTTGCGGCGCCAACGGGGAGGATCATGAACTCCTGCATGGCCAGCTTGTTGCCAGCGTGGGAACCTCCGTTGATGACATTGAATGCCGGTACTGGCAGGATGACCTCGGCATTGCCAGCCAGGTCAGCAATGTGGCGGTACAGGGGCACCCCCTTCTCAACAGCCCCAGCCTTGCAGACGGCCAGGGACACTCCCAGAATGGCATTCGCACCAAATTTAGATTTATTTTCCGTTCCGTCCATCTCAATCATCAGCTTATCGATCTTCTCCTGCTCCACGACACTCAGCTTCTTGCTAATCAGGGCAGGCGCAATACTTTTATTGATGTGCTCAACAGCCTTTGAGACACCCTTCCCCAGGTAGCGCGTCTTGTCATTGTCCCGGAGCTCTAGAGCCTCATAGATGCCAGTTGAGGCGCCACTGGGCACAGCAGCTCTGAAGAGACCTTTGGAGGTGTAGAGATCCACCTCAACAGTGGGATTCCCATGGGAGTCGAAGATCTCTCTGGCATGCAGCTTCAGAATAGACATGGTGAATTTCTAGCCGCCCGGGAATAAGTAGGATAGTGCGGACGAGGAAGGCGAGCGTTAACCCCCAAGGTCCACGGTGATTTCTAATGATCTGGAAAAGGTTTTGAGGAACATTTGACCAAAGATAGATACTTTATGCGCAAAATTAAGGTTAGAAAACTTATTCTCTGGTTAATATGAAGATATGCATTTCAAACGCAAAGCTTTTGCACTGTATAGTCATGTGGGATACATTGAGAAGTGTGTTGTTAGGTACCTTACTCATCGTCTGAACATCATAGAGTGTACTTTAACCAGCCTAGATGGGATAGCAGACTATACATCTAGGCTATATGTCATAGCCTATTCCTCCTAGGCTACAAGCCTGAATAGTATGTTATGGTACTGAATACTGCAGGCAATTATAATACAATGGAAAGTATTTGTGTATCTAAGTACAAAAAAGGTACAATGTAGGATACTCACCACGAATGGAGTTTATGGAACTCAAAGTTGCTCTGGGTGAGTCAGTGAGTGAGTGGTGAGTGTGTGAAGGCCTAGGACATTACTGTGCACTACTGTAGACTTTAATCACACTATCCCATAAGACCTCTCCCCTGCTTCCTTCCAATGAGGTAAAAAAAAAATAAAACATCAAAGCTATTAATTCAGCTTCATGAACAGGAATGAGGGCTGGGTTGATTGGAAATATTGAGGAGAAGGCATAGATCACAATAATAGTAACTGTCAGGAGGGAGTGAAAGGTGGCCTGAGAAGCAGTAACAACAAAAAATCAAGATGGAGAGATAAAGGAACATAGGGGAGTGTCATGACAATGTGGTTTTGGCTACTGCATGTTTAAATAGTGATCAAATTAAGGAACAATTTGGCATTCATTAAAAAAAGAAAGAGACAGTGTGTTTAACATGGAGAGAATGTATAACAAAGGACTCAATATTTTGACTTTGGAAATTTGTTTTTGGTTCCATTGACACTATTAGGCATGAAGGACTCTCTCTGGCATTGAATTGATGAGAGAAATAAAACTTATCTTTGCTTTACATCATTACAACCTGAAAATATTTCCAAAGTACAGGGAAAGGTTGGCTCCACATATCACAGAAAGCTTGTACTAAAGTGGCAGTGATACTTAATACATGTTAAGGTATCTCCTGTGGACCTGTGTCCTTGTATAGGAGGATCTTAGGTCCTCAACAAAGTTATAGCAATGCATCCTGAAGACCATCAAGCTAGGTCTGGGAGGGCTGTAGTGTCCTTTCAGTACATAGAGCTTGGGATACAGGCTCCCCTGTGCTGAAACAGGTCAGTGGCTGGTTGGGATGTCATCTGTGCACTCAAAATTAAGGTGCTGTGAGTGGCACGGAATCCATTGCCAAGCTCCAGAGATATTGTTCCCATTATAAAGAAAAAAAATTCCTCTTGACCCCATACCTTCCATATTTACAGGAAATTCAGCTTTATTTTAATCTTATGGGACCACCACTGTATAGGTGGTCCATCACTGACCAAAATGCCATCTGTCACATGACAGTATAATCTAAGTTACTATTGCTATTACCATCTTTTTCCAGGACCCTTAATTTTGGGTTAGCTATGTCAAATATTTTCACTTGACAGAAGTGATGAATTAACAAAATTAAGTGATATAAAAAAGATTTTTGCTATTTTAAAGAAGTTTGTTCATGTAGAATCACATCGCTTTTATGGGGTTATTAGTGTTTGCACTGACCAATCTTCTTGCTGTGCATTTTCTTTACACTTTTCAAGTGCTTTCTGCTCATATATTGAGTTTCTAACTTGATTTCTTCTAAGTTTGGTTGTTATTCTGAGTGATGCTCTCATAATCCTTTGAGCCAAATGCTATTGCTGCTAAGGCAGCACTCATGATGTGCCCATAACACCTATTTGAGATGTGGCTGTTGCTTTTTATTTATTCCTCCCTGGGCTGTTAAAGCTGTTCTGAAACATTCTGAGCATGCTTAGCATACATGGAACCATACATCACCCTTTCCAGCACATATTTATCAGAAATGACTTTATGCTTTATTACATGACATCTTATAAAAGCTATTAATTTCCCTAATTTCATTTCATTTACATTGAAATTGAAATATGTTCTCAATATGTAATCCAAATGGGTTTGAGGGTAAAATAAAGGCAAAATACATTAGCTTAACATTCATATGTCTAAAATATGCTTACCCTGCATCTCTTACATTTCTCAGTGGTGATCATGGCTTTTGTGGGTTGCCTCTGAATTTCAGTACCTGATTTACATGGAATCTGATTTAGAAGGAAACTCTCATCTGTGCCTATACATAACTGAGTTACATTTATACTGTGTACAATATAGCGAAGGCATTATTTTAAGCACTTTACACATATTAAGTGCTTAGAACAAAAATGGATTTTACTGTTTCCATTTCAGATGAGGTAACTGGGGCTCAGAGAGTTTATATAACTTGTCTAAAGTCACACAGATAGCAAATGGCAGAACCAGAAAATGAACCAGGCAATCTGGCTCTATAGGCCAATCTGGTAGTCATTACACTTTATTCTCTTCTATTAAATTAATTGATCTTATTGGCTCTGAGCATCCCTGTAGATGCTGCAATATTATTAATGTAGAATTTTAAAAGGACTAATGTGAAACAAGAGGAAGCCAGAGATTGGGTTCACCTAGAAGATGATCTCAAGGCATCTAGGATTAGTTTCTTTAAGACAACAACTGTATTTAATATTATTGGTGCCTGGCCCATGGCAGGAACTCAAAGGAGAATGAGTCAATTCAGTTAATAAATGTGTACTAAGTGCTTGTTTATGTTGAAACACTGTGCTAAGATGCTACCAATACAAGGATAGATAAGACAAAAGAAGTCCCTACCCTTGAGGATTTGACATTTCAGTGAGAGAAGAGCAACAATAAGTAGAGAAAAAATTCACAAGCTGATGTCAGCTTGTGATTAGCTCTATGAATGAAATAGACAGGATGATATATCTGAGAAGGTTGCATGTAACTTAAAAGAGGGTGCTCAGAAATGGCCTCTAGAAAGAGATGACACTTGAGCAAAGACCAGAATAGTAAACAACCAGTCTTGTAGAAGCTGGGCAAGAAGACTCCAGGCTTTAAAGAGGGACATGCGTGAGGAAAGGATAGGAAGAACAAATAAAAGTAGGAGTAAATTATTTAATTGAAAAAATATATATACTCATGGTGTGGTCCATTTAAAAGGACCCTTTTTAAGAGTAAAATTTCATTTTCTCACCTTAGTTCTGTTTTTGAACAGCTGTGTTTCATTTAAAATTTTATTTTTACTCTTAATTAAAGATTCCATGCCTCAGTTTCTCTTTTTCTTTTAAAACATGGGGAAAACCATTGTCTTAATTACCTGCAATGGGTTATATGGGAGCTGCATAAGGCATTAGGCATAAAAATCCTTAGAAAAGATCAATGTGGCTATAGAATGCATAGCAGTAAAATTATTATGAATAATAACTCCTCTTACTTTAAAAAATATGCATCTGATGATATATTTATTGATTTTAGTGAGAGAGGAATAGAGAGAGAGACAGAGAGACAGAGAGAGACAGAGAGACAGAGAGGGACAGAGAGACAGAGAGGGACAGAGAGACAGAGACAGAGAGAGAGGGAGAGAGAGAGACATTGATATGAGAGAAAAACACCAATCAGTTGCCTCCTGTACATGCCCTGACCAGGGATGGAACCCACAACCTAGGTATGTGCCCTGCCTAGTAATCAAACCTGCAACCTTTGGTGCACAGAATGATGCTCCAACCAACTGAGTCGCTTGGCCAAGCTTCCTTTCACTTTTAATATTCCCAAAATATTCTCTCCCCACTTTTTTACCCCTAACATCTGGGCAGATATGATCCAGAAAAACAAGATATTTTCAAGTTAATGTATCTCCTAAAAAGCTTAGTGAGCCCGATAATCAGTAATGATGAGAATAGATGCCTTTCCAGCATTGTTCAAAAGAAGTCTCCCAGAGACCGTTGATTTCATTTTATATTGTCACTTAGACTCTCATTAGTTTGTCCCTTTATCCATCAACTTCCTTGATATTCCATGACAACAGAATAATTTACAGCAACCTTTGTCTGACTCACAATGAATTCAAATTCACTGGAGGCATTCCATTTAGGGCTCTTGTCAAAACTGCTTCTGGAAACCTGACCCAAGAATCTTGCATGTTCCACTACCTTATGTCTGTAAATCCATTTAACATTTGTAAGTCACTTTCTGCTCTATTTGTTATATTCAATGAAGGCTTACTAAGTGCAAAGCACAGTTAGGGATGGGGAGAAACAACAAAGAAAGTATGGTCCTGCCTAACGATCTAGCCCACAAAAGCTGAGGCAGAAGTGCTGAGCAGGGGTATTGACAGTAATTCTCAAAGTGTGGTCCCTGGATCAGCAGCACGAACATCACTTGGAATTTTAAGAAAAACTTTATTTAGAAAGGCAAAGTCTTTGGGCCCCACCGTACTAACCAAATTCAAGTCATGGGAACAGTGATGGGGAGGGCAGTAATACATGTTTTAACACCCACAGGTGCCTCTAATACTCATAATAGTTTGAGAAACATGAAATATAATAAACATATTTTCCAAAGTGAAAACTGTAACAATTTGCTCAGGTATGAGACTCCTTTTAAACACTGGGTTATGCAGTTACAATGGCTAAAAGATGAATAGCTTTCAGTCAGAGATGATTTTGCTCCCCAGGGTCATTTGACAATGTCTGGAGACATTTTTGATTGTCATGATTAGGGGAAGTGACTGCATCCAAGTAGTAGAGGTCTGATATGCTAAACATCCTATAATGCAGAACAGTTTTCAAAGAAAAGGCTTATCTGTTCCAAGATGTCAAGACCAAAGCTAAGACACCCTGAAATAGATGTCCATGCAAGGAGGGTTGTGGGAGCAGGAAAGAAATAATTAGTTTTAAGGAAGTTATTCAGGCAACTAAAAAAAATCAGGGGGAGGGGGTTCTGGGACTGAACCTCAAAGGATCAGAAATTTTCTGACCAGGTTAGAGAAGGCACTAGAAGGTGGATATGGGAGAGAGAAAGAATGGGTGATCGGATAAGATGAGAAAGCCACCTGAGATAAAAGCAAGGTAAGTAACAGAGGGTATAATTCTAACTGTGTCAGTAGATCACCTCCCATGCCCCCTCCCTTCACATATACCTCTGAACCACATTTCCTCCTCCTTCCATGGGAAAAATATATTTATTGAATATTTTTGTATTTCCTCCTGTAAGTTCTTCTCACTCTTAATTAAAGATTCAGTCTATATATCTATTTTAGCAACATGAAGTATCTACACCATCAATGCCTCATATAATTTGTAAGTCATTATGCTATACTTCAAACTACTAACATATTTAATCTCATTTGAGGGTGAACAATGTTGGACATAGTTTAAAACCGTGAGATCTAGATTCAAAATGCTCCAGTTGAATCATGGCTCTATTTAACTTGGCATTTTTGAGTTGTCGTGATAATGAAATGAGATAATATGTATAAAGAAACTAATACAGTGACTGGCACAGAGTAACAATTTAATACATACTGACTGCTAATAATAAAATATTTGTATTATTATACTTCATTGTGTTACATTTTATATTATCTCTCCTTGCTGATGTTGTAAGGCAAATAGCATATTATCCTATTATGCACATAAAGGGGTTGAAGCTCTAGGAGACTAGACCGCTGATCCTGGATAACAAAACAGGCTTTGGTGGGATTGGAACCTGGGTCTCTGTTAGCTCATTTAATTAAACTATGAATGTTGAGCAATCAAGTCAGAAAGAATAATTCACTCTCTCTTTGGCAATGTTGAAAGATAGCAGAAAATGAGGCAGTTTTATATTTGGAAGAGTTGTTTAGATATAGCCATTTTACCGACCACTACTTGAGATTAACTTTGTGTCAGGAGCTATAGTGGGTGTTGGGGAATGCTCAAGGAATTTGTAATCTGGTTCAATGCAATACACTGGACATAGGTGCAGGATGCTATGGGACCCGGGGAAGGATGATCTATCTCAGCAGTTATGAACCTGTGGGTCGCAACCCCTTTGGGGGTCGAATGACCCTTTCACAGGGGTCGCCTAAGACCATTGGAAAACACATATATAATTACATATTGTTTTTGTGATTAATCACTATGCTTTAGTTATGGTTGGGGGTCACCACCACATGAGGAACTATATTAAAGGGTCATGGCATTAGGAAGGTTGAGAACCACTGATCTATCTGATCTTTCTGAAAGATTGGTCAGATGACATCCCAAGGAAGTTACAACTGAGCTTGGGAAAAAGGTGGCTACCTGGGCAAGTGCTGTGTGGTTTGGGGACAGGTCTTATTCAGACCATCCTCACCTTCAGTAGGTTTCTGTCTACTTCTCAGAGATGTACAGAAGGAGACTATGAGCCCACCCTTACACAGTTTGAAAATGCCCCTTTAAGTCCACAGTTGCCATGACCTTATAAATGAAAGGGCAGACAGGCAACCCTAGTGTATGAATTGTTTTAAGCATCTAATATGTGTCTGAATCAGTACGAACAGCTTTAAATATTATGTTATGACTGGGCATTCATTTATGCAAAGAATTATAAAGTGAAATAATACATTTCCGTTTTAGCAGATTCACAGTGATTATGTTTTATTGGCAAATAAGTAACATACACAGCCTAATGTTTATTATGATCACATTAAATGTTTGTTTTACATATCAGAGCCAAATGCCCACAGATAAAAGATATGGGGAAACTGGATTCTACTCTAAGGCCTATGAAGGACTGTGTGGTCTGAGCATGTCACTTTCTGTTCTGGGTCCCAGTGTCTTCTATAAAAGGAAGCCTCTATGACTTCTTAATATTCTTTCAGCAATGTGTTATTACACATGACATGATATGAAATAAGATGTAACACTTAATAGTCCTAGAATCAGAGAATTAATTCCTTTCTTTGTTCCCCTGTAACTCAGTGCCCATTCCTCCTTTCCTAAATAAAATTCTCAAATTCTCATCCAAGCAAATGAATTTTAGATAATACTTTAAAAAACATACTGGGTGTCTGAAAATCATGACCACTTGGGATATTTCTTTACATTCATTTAAAAATTTTTTGACCATAAAATATTTATTTTGAAATATGTTTTTTCTTGTTAAGGACAGAAGATTTGGGTGGTGGTGTAATGGAAAAAACAAACTGATGTTATACATACTCACATAGCAGCTGTCTGTTAAAGACAAGAGGCAACACAAGCATTTTCTACATATGTAATTATCACTTAAATAGTGATTGTATTTGAAAGACAATGTAAAATGTCTTATGCCTGAGTGGTGACTCATCTCCTATCCACCTCGATTTATTTTTACATGAAGAGCAAATTGAAATCGAAATGTTTCAGAAAAACTTACTGCTTTCTAAATATTATTCAAACAATGGTTTAATATTATCCTCTATTTTAACTCTTTTTAAGATTATTTTTTGTCCATTCTGAACTTGTCTAGGAGACTAAATACTGAAGAAAAAATGTCTTTTGAAAGGATGAATAACAAATTCTGACATCTATATACAGGCAGAATTAAAGTAGCTTTACGGTTATTCATATAGAAAATAATAAAGTAATTAATAAATAATAATACAAGAATAAACTGTTTTGCATACTCAAAACTGTAAACCCACTTTTACCACACCCTCTATTGAACATTGACAAATTTTAAAACCATTTTCCACATTTTCTTATATTTTCACCTTCATACAATCCCCAAAACACTGTCTTTAAAGAGAATGAGAGTCAGAAAGGGATTAAATAGCACATTTCTTTCAGACCATTGATGCTCATGTCAGTAAGAAACTATATAGTGCCATATAAGTCAGCTATCGGTTGGAGTTATGGGAAATAGTTGGTCTTGTTTATATATCTTTGATATCAATAAAATAGTCAAAAAGAGGCAATCCAAGTTACCATTATGGCGATAATATGCTCGCCACAATCTAGTCTCCAAACCCCATACTATCTGTTTGCCTTTCCATGCAAACAAATAGAAAAACCTACCACAAATAAAACTTCCGAAGCTACAAAATTTCTTACATGTTTCCCCTCCCCAGGCATCAGTCATTCCTCCAACCCTCATAATATAAGCTGTAGGAAGATGTCTAGGATCTAACAAAGGAAACAGGACGATAGTTTTATGTTTAAGATAGACAACTGCAGAATCATTGCAAACACTGAAAAAGAACCACAGAAGAGATGGCCAGCCTCAGCAAAAGAGAAATCCCCATTTTGGTTTTCACAGAAGCTTACACTGGGGTGAAGAAAGAAAAAAAAAAAAAAAAAAAGAAAGAAAGATAAAGAGAGAAAGTAAGCATAGTTCTTAGATACCCTGGAGAAAGGAGAAGAAGAAAAGGAAAGAAACCCCAATGTGAGAGAGAAACATTGATAGGCTGCCTCTTGCATATGCCCCAAATGGGGATCCAGGCATGTGTCCTGACCAGAAATCAACCTGGCAACCTTTTGGTTTACAGGATGATGCCCAGCCAACTGAGTCACACCAGCCAGGGCTACACTAACAGTTTTAATCTGAACTCATCTTCTATGGGAAGGAAGTGGAGGGTTGATCTCTGAATTTATCAGAAATTTTCAAAATGTTGACGTGAGACAAAGTTGTGAGAAGAAATATATGTACATATTTTATTCTCATTCAGTCCCTCGCTTATATTGTGATCCTCTTTAGATCTTTTAACCTTCCAGTTACTTTTTCTATTGTTCTCCAGCAGAAACTACATTTTAAGAGAGTTTTGTTTATTTTGACAAATTCTGATGATATTTTCAGGCAGAAGAGACACAGACACCAAATGACACAGCTGAGAATAATGAAGCTCTTGCGTTAAATCAAAAGGCTCATGATTTCATCATAACAATGCAGATTCAGCAATTAAGATCTTGAAAGCATCTATGCAGAATTCAAATTTATAAAAGCAGAGATGGAAAATGCCCCAAATCTCTTCAAAATGTCACATCAAATCAAATAAAAAGAAAATTGCTAGATTTTTATGAATGTGATGTTCTTTTAATGGATAAAGATTCAGTGACATATAAAAATGAGATGTGAACATTCAGAATATAGTAGGGTGAAACTTTATCCTGTCACTTCCACTTTATGAATTTATGTAGAGATTAAATTATTATAGCCTGCTCAGTTTCTGACCAGTTCTTCAGGAATAGAGGAGAAATTTAAGGGTGATTTAAGGAGGCATTTACATCGACAGAGAAAAAGCATAATTTGTCAGGGAAAGACTCTTTACTTTTTTCTCTGTAATGCGCAACGGAGCTGATACTTGAGCAAGTTGAAAGGCTTAGCTGTTTAAAGAGATTTTAAACTTCAAAAAATGGGGAAAGGTGCTATGAATAATGTCATTTAGCTCTTGCTTCTTCACTTATCTTCTCTCTGCCATGAATGTTCTCTTCTTTGCTGATAACCATAAAAAATTATTTCAAGCTGGAATCCATGTGATCCATGGCTCCTCCATCTCTCCACAATATTTCTCTGCAGAGACTATCCCCACATCAGCATGATTTCTAAATGCCTGAAGATGACATTCAAGGTAACAGTTATCTGGTCCCTGCCTACCTCTCCAGCATCATCTCTTGTCATTCCTCCCTTTACATGATCCTGTAACAGAACTGTTTTTCTTACTGTGTCTCTCTGCCCTCATCCACATTACTCCTTTGTCTGTGAAGCTCTTCCCCTCCCCTTCTTCCTCCACACCAATTAGTAATAGAAATAATAGCTTACATTTATACTGTACTTACTACACTCCAGGTACTGTTCTAATTACCTCATTTAATTTTCAATCAACACTGACAGGCATGGACTATTATATACCACTTTAAACAGAAAAATTAAGTAATTTTCCCATGGTCATTCAGCTAGTAAGTTCTGGATTCTGAGTTTCAAAACTAGTGCTTCACCAGCAGGCAATCTCTGTATCTGCCCCAGTTAAGTTCAGTTCATCTCTTCTGACTCAGAGTCACCATTTCTCCAGCAAGGTTTTCCCTCTTCATTCTCCACACTGCTCATGAAAATTTTTTCATAAACTTATTTGTCAAACTGCATTATAATTAATAATTCGTGTATCTCTCTACACTTCTAGATTGTGAATAACCATGGCCCATTCATTTATATTCGTCACCTTTTTATTGAAATACAGAAATACAGTATAATACAATATCATAATAGTTTCAAGTGTACAATATAGTGATTCAACACTTTGTACCTTACAATGTGATGACCACACCAAGTCTAGTAACTGTCATTCAGTAAATGTAATTTGAATGTAAATATAAAGATTTTTACATTTCAGCAAAATATCAGAGGCTTATAAGGCATTTCAAAATATGTCATTTTCTCTTCCACTCTCTTCTATACAAATATCCCCCCATACTACATATTCCTAGAGCTTATATATTTCTTGAGTGAATGAAAAGGTCTATATTAGAATTTTTATGAAAACTACACTCTTTGTAGTAAATATTCAGACTGTTCTAAAATAAAGAAATAGAATATCAAATTAAATAAAAATAGATTGGATCCTCTGGGTTAGAAATATCTTGTGTACAAATTAAATATTTAGAGAGTTTACTTCCTGACCTATGCAAATGGACATAGTTTAGCAGTTCTGATTCAAATGTATAAATAAGTAAGCCTATAGGAAATGGTGATTTGATGACTGCAACTTAAAAAAAATTACCTTGACTTTTTTACATCTTAACTAAGCATAAATGAGCCACCAAATAAATGGTGAAAGAACTGATGACTTTCAGAGTTAGTCTAAATATTTTGAATGCTTATGTGTATATTCAGCATGTATATTAGTCTCCAAAAATAAATGGAACTATTCTAATACACATAATTATGTAGCACTGAAGTTTTAAAGAAAAAGTTTATACTAAGTTTAAATTATTTTAACTACTTATATGAATAGGTGATATATGTACATGGTAAACCATCAAAATTTACAAATGCACAGATAGAGAAAGGAAGTCTCTCTTTCCTACTTGTTTGTTTTCTTGTTTCCTTCCCTCTATGTAAGGACTATATTCCATTTTGTGTGATTTTCTCTAGATGTAGTCTAAACCTGTACCAGCACACAAATGGTAAAACAATCAAGCTACATCATAATATTAAAATCAGGTTTCTATTGTTGAACATTTGGAGTATTTCTAACTATTGCAACTATTTTAATGACTATTCTATACCATGCCTTTGTGTACACCTATTAAATTTTAGAACTAAATTTGCTAAATCAAAATATAGGTACATTTAAAATTTTGATACATACTATTGAATTTATTGTCAAGCTGACCTCTGAAGTTTTACAATTTGTTGGGATTAAAAGAATTTTTTCTTTTTTTTAATATGCTTTATTGATTAAGCTGTTACAGTTGTCCCAATTTCTTTTCCCTTTGCTTCCCTCCACCCAGTGACCTCCCCTCCCTCTTGTTGCCCCCCCTCCACTTAGTCCATGTCCATCGGTTGTGCATATAGTTCTTCTCAACATCTTCCTGTCTACTCCACTCCCTCCTACTATGCTTCTTAATTCTTGTACCATCTCCCTCCCTTTCCCCCCTTCCCTCTCCCTGCAGACCTCCCCCCATAATGTTCCCCATACCAATAATTCTTTTCCCATTCTCCTTGCCTGATAGCTTGCCTTTGTTTCAATTCCCTAGCTTCTGTTGTTGGTTGTTGTGATACAGTTTTCATTCTGATGTTCATTGTTTTGATCCTCTCTCTCCTAAACAAGTCCCTTTAACATTTCATATAACAGTGGTTTGGATCTGATGAACTCCTTCAGTTTTACTTTGTCCTGGAAGCACTTTCTCTGCCCTTCTATTCTGAACGACAGCTTCGTTGGATAGAGTAATCATGGTTGTAGGTTTTTGCTTTTCATTATTTTGAGTATTTATTGCCAGTCCCTTCTTGCCTGCAGAGTTTCTTTTGAGAAATCAGCTGATAGTCTCATTGGGACCCCTTTGTATGTAATTCTGTTCTTCTCTCTTGCTGCTTTTAAGATTCTGTCTTTATCCTTAATTTTTGACATTTTGATTATAATGTGTCTTGGTGTGGTTCTCCCTGGGACCCGTTTTTTGGGAACTCTCTGTGCTTCCTGGACCTGTAAGTCTATTTCCCTCCCCAAGTTAGGGAAGCTCTGCTTCATTATCTTTTCACATAATTTTTCAATTTTTAGTTCTTCTTCTTCACCTTCTGGCAGCCCTATGATTTGGATGTGGGCCTGCTTATAGCTGTTACATAGGTTTCTGAGCCTCTTCTCATTTTCTTCACTTTTGTTTTCTCTTTCTGCACTGGTTGACTGTTTGTTCCTTCCCTGTGTTCCAATTTGTTGATTTGATCTCTGGTTTTCTTTCCCTCACCACTAGTTTTGTATGTGTTTTTGTTCATTTCAGCAGGACTAGCCTTCATTCCTTCCCCATCTTGTTTAAAATCTGCTATTAGGCCTGTAAGCATTTTTATAACCAAAGCTCTGAACTGTGCCTCAGAGAGGTTTCCTTTCTGCTGCTTCGTTAGATTAGACATTTGCTGTCTGGTCAGCTGCATCACTGAGGTCTCTATCATGATCTGTGCCATCCTAACAGTTTTGTGTTTACCTTTGCTTCCTGGGTGGGGCTGTCACACCTCCTATGCTATAGGGGGTGGAGACCTGTGCACTCGTCACAACCAGGCGACCCTTTTCACCACGCTGTGGTGTTTTCTGTGAGAGTGGGGGTCCAAGATGGACTCCTGCCATTCACTCTCTGCTGAGAGACTGGGAGTCCTACTCCATCCCCATCCCCTCCAGGCCTCACAGTCCAAGACAATGGGGGTCTGCCTTCCCCAGCATTAGAATCGCAAGCTGATGGGCCTGGTCTGCAGCTGGGCATGCTCCCTAGGCGCTTATTGCCTCCCTTTAAATATGGGTGTCTGTGTTTACTGCTGTCCTGCCGCCAACACTGCAGCTGCAGCTGCCAGCACAGCTTGACCTCTCTGCCCCAATTTCGCCCCTCCTACCCATCTGGATGAGCACCACCTCTTTAAAACTTCGTACGTTGGACTTCCATTTATTTTCTGGAACTTCTGGTTATTTCTGGTTTGGCGATAGTTGTATTCCTTCTTAGTTGTGGAGGGAGATGGAACGTGTCAGTCTAGGCCTCCATCTTGGCTGGAAGTCTCCTGTGTGTGTTTCCCTCTGCGTCTTAGGTAAAGCTGTCACTCCAGTTATGTTGTAAGGGGCGGAGCCTTAGGGATTCATCAGTACAGGATGACCTGTTTCACTACAATGTGACACTGTATATGGGGGAGGTGTCTGAGAAGGAACAATTCCTCTTGCCCAGCACTCACCCCTTTTCCAGGCACTTTCCCACTTCCTTATGGGATGGTGCCTTTCTAGCTGTTGCCCTGGCTGTTGTTCCCAGAGTGGGTGGGTCTGTGGATGTTCTAGGACCCTGGGGGCCCTTTAAACAAGCAGAGTCTGCTGAGAGACCAGCAGTTTCTGCCTCCGCTGCAACCCCCACTGGTTTGCACAGTCAAAAGCAATGAGGCTTGATTTTCCCCGGTGCTGGGACCATGAGCTGTATGGTATAGTGAGAAGCTTGGAACACTCCCCAGGTGTCCCTTCTGACTTTTTAAAATTTGTAACTGTGCTTTCTTCTGGTCTGCCATTGCCGCTGATGCTGCCACCATGACGATGTGTACTCTCGGCCCCGGTTCCACCCCTCCTACCTGTCTGGATGAGTATTCCTCCTTTATATCTTTGTTTGCTGGACTTCCATGTAATTTGATTTTCTGAAAGTTCTGGTTGCTTCTATTTTTAAGGTAGTTGTATTTCTCCTTAGTTGGGGAGGAAGACGCAGCATGTCTTTCTATGCCTCCATCTTGGCCGGAAGTCAAAAGAATGTTTCTTTATTCCCTTATTTATAGGTAAAAAATGGTGTCTCAATAAAGTCTTTTACATTTTAAAAAATTTTTGATTTACTTATTGTTTTTCTATTATAGTTGTCCCACTTTTTCCTCCATTTCTCCTCCCTACCCAGCCTACCCCTTCCCCCACAGTCAATCCCCACCTCTTTGTACATGTCCATGAGTTATTTATACTAGTTCCTTTACTAAACCCTTCCCCCACTTACCCCTTTTCTCTCCTTCCCCATCTCTCCTCTGATAACTGTGAGTCTGTTCCTTGTTTACATGCCTCTGGTTCAATTTTGCTTGTTTGCTTGTGTTGTTCATTGGTTTCCTGTATTAGGTAATATCATATGGTATTTGTCTTTCATTGCCTGGCTTATTTCACTAAGCATAATTCTCTCTGGTTCCATCCATGTTGTTGCGAATGGCAGGAGTTCTTTCTTTCTGCTGCAAAGTATTCCATTGTGTAAATGGACTACAGTTTTTTGGTCCACTCATCTACAAATGGGCACTTAGGCCGGTTCCAGCAGTTGGCTATTGTAAACAGGGCTGCTATGAACATAGGGGTGCATAAGTTCTTATGAATTGGGGTTTCAGAATTCTTCAGGTATAATCCTAGCAGTGGAATCATTGGTACTAAAGACAGTTCCATTTTTAGTTTTTTGAGGAAATTTCATACTGTTTTCCATAGTGGCTGCACCAGTCTACATTCCCACAAGCAGTGCACTAGGGTTCTCTATTCTTCACATCCTCACCAGCTCTTTTTTTGTTGATTTGTTGGTGACAGCGATTCCAACTGGGGTAAAGTTGTGTCTCATTGTGGTTTTTATTTGCATCTCTCTGATGGCTAGTGATGTTGAGCATTCTTTCATATGCCTATGGACCCTCTGTATGTCCTCTTTAGAGAAATGTTTATTCGGGTCCTTTATTAATTGAGTTGTCTATCTTATTGATGTTGAGATGAATAAATTCTTTATATATTTTGGAGATCAATCCCTTGACTGAGGTATCATTGGCAAATATTTTTCCCATATGGTTGGTTCCATTTTCATTTTGCTGATGTTTTCTTTTGCTGAGTAGAAACTCTAGTTTGATTTAGTTTCATTTGTTTATTCTTTCCTTTATTTCCTTTGCCTTAGGAGATATATTGAAGAAAATATTGCTATGTGGGATATCTGAAACTTTTCTGCCTATGTTATCCTCTAGGACTTCTATGGTATCATGGCTTACATTTCTGTCTTTGATCCATCTTGAGTTTATTCTAGTGTGTGGTGTAAGTTGGTTGTCTAGTTTCATTTTTTTTTTTTTTTTTTTTGCATGTCCCTGTCTAAGTCTCCTAGCACCATTTGTTGAAGAGGTTCTTCTCGCTCCATTTTGTGTTCCCTCCCCCTTTGTCAAATATTAGTTGACAATATAAACCTGGGTTTATTTCTGGGCTCTCTATGCTATTCCATTAATCTCTATGTCTGTTCTTATGCCAGTACCAGACTTTTGGAATTACAGTGGACTTGCAGTACAGTTTGATGTCAGTTATTGTGAGTCCTCCTACTGTGTTCTTCTTCCTCAAGATTGCTATGGCTATTCGAGGTCTTTTTTAGTTCCATGTAAATTTTTGAAGTATTTGTTCTAGGTCTGTGAAAAATGTCACTGGTATTTTATTTTATTTTTATTTTTTTTATTTTTCAAATGTATTTTATTGATTATATTGTTACAACAGTTCCAGTTTTCTCCCCTTTACTCCCCTCCACCCAGCATCTCCCTCCCCCAGCAATAACCCCCCAAGTCCATACCCCTGGCTCATAAAAAATAACTATCCCTCCTTCTCAGATATTAAGACCCTTTGTAACTTGTAAAGGACAATGGGCGAAGGTCTTAAGCTCCTCTAGCTGCTTCAAGCTGGACATGGTCGTCGTCCTACCTACCCTTGGGTTCAGAAAACCCTAATAATAGTGAAGGTGTCGGGGGAGGGTGGCCTTCCCACATGGGGAAGGATCGTGCAGACTCCAGGTCAATTGGCTGTCCCCGGTCAACGGCATGCTTGGTTTAACAGGCTGGCGTCCTTGTTGTGTTCTGGGGGCAACAGATTTGGTGAAAAGCATTAAAAGACATCATTCAATCCATAACTACTAGATGACAAAAGGCAGGGATTAATTTTTCAATATTCCATATTAGGAGAAAAAAGAAGAAAAGAAAAAAAGGGCTTCTTTGGAGGAAGGTGTGCTAGGCACATCTCACCTGTCCAAAACCCTTTTGCCCATTACACTTAGTTTAGGCTGAGGAAAATAGTTTAGGTTTCCCCCCTCTCAGACCTCTGGGCCCTTTTTGTCCAAACCATTAGGATAGAAAAGAGAAACACATTTTAAAGTGAAGCCCACAGACCACCCCATTCTTCACCAACCAGCCACTAAGTTCGGCCAAACCGTTGAGTCTCAGGAGGTAGCGCTGCAGAGAGGATTAAGTGAGGCTTATGCGTACAGACAATCACTCAGGTAATGCGATCATAGGCTTATGTCCTTTGAAAACAGAAAACACATGTTAATTTATGTAACATAACCCACAAACAAGTCTCTAAATCTGTAAGACTGTCTTATTGGGAAGACATCCAGTTGCAAGGCACTTGACATTCTACTTGCCTGCAACTTGAATATCTTTGATGATATCACAGACATGGTTTAATTTTCAAGTGAAACCATATCTTAAATGAGAAGAAACTTTTAAGATGGTTAGTTGCCCTATTTTATAGTCTACTACTGATCATTGTGATTTTCCTTGAATAATGATTTTTCTCCCTAAGATTACCCTCCTTGTCTTTAAAGGGACTACATTAAGTCCATTTTTAATTTATCCTTTTCATTTGCATAAACATAACAAGAGCAGCAAATGATCACTTATGATCTTTAGTTCTGCTTTGCTAGAACTTACCCAAGGAATATTTGGGGTGACCCTCAGTCTGTTCTTCAGGGCACAGAAGCTGAGCCACATATCTGGCATTCATCCTTGCATATACACACCTGTCCTTTCCAAGTCTTTCTGGCTTTTCATTGTGCCTTAAGATCCCTTCTAGCCACCTTTCAGGAAAACAACCTTCGTTCCTTCCCTGGAAAGATTGCTGTGGACCACACAACCAACCATGGTAGCAGGCCTTTTATCTCGTGGGCTTTTATTACCTTTGACAGTCATTCCCCGTTCCTCAGGGCTTTTTGGTAACAACCTGAGCCCAAGTATGTCTCCTTTAGGCTTGACATTCCAGTCAAAGACTTGGTCAAAAAAAAAAAAAAGGAACCTCTATTAACAACTGGTCTTATTAGTTCTATGCAAAGAAACTTATGTCATTACTTGCTTGTTTAGAATGCCAAACTCTGGAGGGATCAAATACGGAGAAAAATATACAACGTGAAGGAAAATCTTTGTCCTAATATTCACTGAACTGGCATTTCCATTCTTCATATTTTCATTTTTCCCCCACTAAAAAAAAATTTTTTGTTTGTTTTTCCATTACAGTTGTCTCACTTTTTTCCCCCTCTTGCTTCCCTGCACCCTGTCCCTCCTCCCTTCCCCCACATTCAGTCCCCACTCAGTTGCCCATGTCCGTGGGTCGTTTATATATGTTTTTTGACTTGAACCTTCCCCTTCTTACCTCCTTCTCTCCCTCCCCCCTCCCCCCTTGTTACTATTAGTCTACTTCTTGTTACATAGCTCTGGTTCAATTTTGCTCGTTTGTGTTGTTCATTAGTTTCCTGTAATAGGTGATAGCATAAGGTATTTTTCTTTTGTTGCTTGGCTTATTTCGCTAAGCATAATTCTCTCTAGTTCCATCCATGTTGTTGCAAATGGTAGAAGTTCCTTCTTTCTTTCTGCTACATAGAACTCCATTGTGTAAACGTACCACAGTTTTTTGATCCACTCATCTACAGATGGGCATTTAGGTTGTTTCCAGCACTTGGCTATTGTAAATAGTGCTGCTGTGAACATAGGGGTGCACAGGTTCTTTTGAATTGGTGTTTCAGGACTTTTCGGATATAATCCTAGTAATGGAAATGCTGGTTCAAAAGGCAGTTCCATTTTTAGTTTTTTGAGGAAATACCAAACTGTTTTCCATAGTGGCTGCACCAGTCTGCATTACCACCAGCAACGCACCAGGGTTCCCTTTTCTCTGCATCCTCTCCAGCACAAGTTTGTTGATTTGTTGATGATGGCCATTCTGACTGGTGTGAGGTGGTATCTCATTGTGGTTTTTATTTGCATCTCTCTGATGGCTAGTGATGTTGAGCATACTTTAATATGTCTATGGGCCCTCTGTATGTCTTCTTTGGAAAAGTGCTTGTTCAGGTCCTTTGCCCATTTTATAATTGGGTTGTCTGTCTTCTTGGTGTTGAGTCGTATGAGTTCTTTATATATTTTGGAGATCCATCCCTTGTCTGAGATGTGATTGGCAGGAGCAGAGCCTGAGCAAGTGGTCTGCACTCCGGCCTGGTGCCCACTGGAGCTGGCCATGGGTGTCTGCGCACAGTCTTCTGCATGTCCAGCGGGCCCTCCCTGCACCCATTGGGGAACTGATCTTATGTCTGTTGGGGTGTGTCTGAGGGGCACCTGGACGCATGGCCCTGTGCTCCTGGGCCAGTGAATGAGGGCACTTCCCTATGCGCGCCCGCGTGACCCAATGGGAGGGTTGGGGAATGGGCGAGCACACTTCTACGCCTGCACTCCTCAAGAATGTCCTATCACCCCCAAACTTTCATCCTCTCTCCGCAGTTCACAAAAGAAAAATATAAAGGAAAATCACGTTCTCACATGCACAGCAGTATGCTGTTTCTTGTCTTTCAGCGCCAATGCCATCTGGTCGAGTCCTGTCTCTGCCAGCAGGCAGAGATCTGCTCTCCTCCCGATTCCTCTCTGGAGAAGCCTGTGGTCGCCAAAAAGCCTTTGTGTCCTTCCAGCCACAGCTCGGGTAGCCACCCCAGTCAGAAATCCCATCTCGTCCCTTTTTACTCCGCTATCCTCACCAAACAGGTTGTTCCCAGATTGTTTTTCTCTAATCCAGCAGTGCCAAGGCTTGACTCCTACTCGCTGAGATGTTCTGTCTGCAATTAGTCCAAACTACAGACGGGTCTTGGGAGCCAGAAAGTGCCGCCTCCCCTCACTCCTCCGCCATTTTCCAGAGTTCTGTTTTAAAAACTCTTTTGGTACACCAGTTGAAAATCACTGCCTTAAATTATACTCAAACTTAAATTGTTTTATTTATTTATTTTAAAAATTTTGCAATTACTGTTTACTTAAATATTACTTTTATTAGTTTCAGGTGCACAGCACATTGGTTAGACAACCATATACTTACAAAATGTCCCCCCACCGATATTTTCAGTATTCTACTGGCACCATACCTAGTTATTACAAAGTTATTAACTATATTTCCTATGCTGTTAATCATCATGTATTAAGCTTTTAGACTTTAACTATATAAGATGAAAAAGTTCATATTCTACAGAACTAAATTCCCTCCTAGTTTTTATTGGTTATGTTTCTTGATGGTCATTCTATTCACATTATATACTGAAACTAATTCCAAGTATTGTTTTTCCCTTAGTTTGAAAGTTAAATGGATTTAACACCCCTGTTCTTTTGTTACAGTGGCTCTATTCAACCAGTGTTTAGTTGAGGTTTATTTTAACAGTTTCTTCAAGGTGGATTTTTAGGAAGTATATTTTTCCTAAAAATCTTTTATTTTCAATTTTTTTGCTTTAGATTTATGATTCTATGATTAAAAGTAAATGCTGTTGCCTTTTTACTTCAACAATTTGTCCAGGTATAGCATTTTTCTCATATTTTATTTTCTGAAGCATTGTGTACTTATCCCGACTGTTTTATTATGATGTATTAGTGTGAACTCTAAGGCCAGCTTGATATTTCTCCTTTAGAAGTCACCTGATCTTTTTTGTTGGAATGCCTCCCAAATTATATTTTTATCAATAAAATTCATCACAACTTTTACTAGGTTGTGTTTCAGTTTTAACCATACCTTGCTAATTTTTCTTGAGTCATGATGTGATTTCAAATCTTTTATTTTTAGAATGTGTTCTTGAATAATATTTCAGAATACATTTTCAGTTTTCACCTTGGTAAGATGTTTTTACATTCAAGGATGATAAATGTTTATTGACACTCCTTTGTCTCTTTTATCTATCTTTTTCTAATAAACTTATTAAATTTAATATAAATATCTGATCTGTATGTTCACTTTTTTGAATCTGTTTTGTCTTCTATATTTTGTATTTTAAACAGTTTCTGAGGTTTTTTGTTTGCTTGGTTTTGTTTTACTTTTTCTCATAAGGTCTTCATTTTTGTGCTGGTTTTATCTTTCTGTTCCAACTTTTTCCTGAGCTCTGCCTACTCAGTTTTCATCTGTTTCTGTAGAAACATAGTTATAATTTCTTGCCTGAAAAGATATTTCAGCATCTAATTATTTTTAATAGGATTGTTTTCTTAAGATATTTGACTTTATGGCAATGCATTTGATCACAATAACCTTGTGCCCCAATGACAGTGCTTTTCTGTGTTTGTCTTTTGCTTTTCTGGCTCCATTCCTTCATTTTTTCTTTTTATTTGTCTTTCTTTCTTCCTTTCTTTTTTCTTTTTTCTTTTTGGTATAATATCTTCTCACAGATACATAGATATGCTGGTTCCTCTTGGAATGCTGAATTAGGTGAGTCCTTCCTGGCCAGCTATTTTCTTGAGTTGAATGGAGAGAGCTGCAATATGTGCCCTACATCTCTCTGATTCAGAGTGGAGTCCTTATGACATGATCGGATGCATGTTGTGTGTGTGTGTTGGAGAGACAGAGAAACAGCAAGAGGACAGAATTACTGTAGCCTTTCCTTATCCCTAATTTTCAGAGATTTTCAGCCTCAGATCAGCTAACCATGCTGAATCTTCCTTTCAGATTTGACCTCAGGGACAGAATCCTCCAAGCAAAACTGACCTGTTCCCTTATTCATCCCATCCCCATTCTCCAATCCCTGTAATTCTGTGGAATCAAGGTGCCCAATAGGAAGATTTGTAGATAGCTTTGTGTCTTGATCTTTTGTGAGGAATACAGTATTGCTATTTTGGCCCCCTTGTATCTGGGGGCTGGGTACCTTGCTGGCTTTTATTGCATTCAGCTGCATTCCTGATTCTAGTCAGTGCCTCACTGCACATTATGGATCCTTTCTTTCCCTAGTACCCCTTTCTAATCTTTGGAGGGTTTTGACATTTGAGATTTCCCAGTACCTGCTAGTTTAATTTTTAGTCTCTTTTCACAGTTGTCTCAGATAGAAAAATATGGCGATATTGTCATTCTGACATTTATACTTTATCTTATTGGAGTTCTGTGTCCAATGTTCAAACATTTATTCAGAGCCCACTTCGAGCCAGGCACTGCATTAACTGATGGTAACAGAGCACTAGGAAAAAGCCCACCAACAAACAAAACTGACACATATCCCTGCCCCTAGGAACTAAGAATGACTAATATAGAGAACAGATGTAACTACATGATGACCTCTGCCTTCCATGTGTTTGATCTGGCCTGCATAAAATATATTTTCAGTAAAGAAAATTTTACAAACACACCCATACCAAAAGCAGTCCACCAAAATATTGTAATAGCCTCCAAATTAATATCCTTGACTCCAATTTTATCTCCAAAAATCTTTGAAACAACAGCCAGAAATATATCATCACACAACACATTTTTCTGCCTAAAGAGAAATTTCAAATAATTTTGAAAACTGTGTTATTTATTCCTGAGGAAAAATAAAATATAAGCAACAAATAAATAATGCTTTTAGATACAAAAGAAATATTATTCCATCATCTTTTAAAAAATAGCTTTAATATATATTTTCTATTTTTTTCATACCAAATATTCATGCATTTTATTTGTCACCTGAAAACGCCTTAGGATACAAAAAAATCTCATTTAGATTTCTCTATCATGATTTTATAAGAGTTTGTTTGCCTGTTATTATTTTTAATATTCTGGCCAGTTAAAAGAAAGGCTGGAGTTCTTATTGTCTGTTGAACTAACTGACAATTTCCTATACTATTCCTAACCCAGGTATCTTTGATAAGAATAAATGTCCCTTGTAATTCAACCAAAATGATCTCCCCCTTTCTTTTTCCCTTTAAAGTACACTCAATGTGAAGAAGAAGAAAAAAGTGAGAGCGAGAGTGAGAGAGAGAAAGAGAGAGATAGAAGGAGAGAGACAAAGCCTATGCCAAAACAACTGGTGTAATAAGTTACATACTAAATAGTCATCAACATATTAAAATTATATTCACAGGACAGATGATGTATTATAGAATTGTACACCTGAAACCTATATAATTTATTAACCAATGTTACCCCAATAAATTCAACAAATATTTCTAAAAATGACATTTACTGAAGGTGTACTATGTGTGTGTATTTCATTTATGAGGTTAAGGAAGTGCTTTTCCATTCCCTATTTGCTAAAATATTTTTAATATAAATTGACATTGAATTATATTAGATGAATTTTTTCAACAGCTATTAGGACTATCAGATAGTCATCCTCCTTTAATATGTTACTGAGATAAATCACATTAATTGATTTTCTAATATTAAACCAAACTTGCAGTCCTGGTATAAACCCATCTGTCATAATATATTATTTTTTTATACATTGCTTGATTAAATTTGGTCTTATTTCATATAAGATTTGCATATATGTCCAAGTTGTGAGAAACTTGTAATTTTCTTCTCTTTTGCTGTCTACTTTTGGCATTGGAACCATGTTTGTCCCTTAAAATAAGTTGGGGCATATTTCATTTTTGTTTCTGTTTTCTGGCTGAGTTTGTGTAACATTACAATGACCTCTTTTTATGTATTTGGAAGAATTTGCCTCTAGATTTCTCTGGGTCTGGTGCTTTGTTGAGAGACGTTTTTAACCTATTGATTCATATTCTCTATTGGTTCAATCATGTTTTTTGGTTTCCCAATTTCTTTTTGAGTTAAGTTTGATAAGATGTCTTTTTTTCCCCCCAGTAATGTGTCTATTTAATCTCAGTTTTAGAAATTGCTGGAATAACTTTGATCATATGTCCTTTTATTGTGTGCTTATGGCTTTATACTCATTGTTAACATTGCTTATACCTTATTATTTTCTGATATAAGCATTTCAGGCAGTCCATTTCCCTGTAAGTATCACTTTAGTTTCAGATTGCTGGCACTTCTGTGTGCTATTTTAATTTCCTGTCAGTGCTAAAATGTTTCTATTACCCATTATGATTCCTTTTTGACCCATGAATTATTGAATAGTTTCTTTTAAATTTTCAAATAGATGGAGTTTGTCTAGCTATTTAATTTTGTTATTAAATTCACTTTATTATGAACAAAACATATATTTACAGGATTTAGAGAAAGCAAAAATATTAAAGTAAGACTGTCTAAAAAGTATTACTAATTATTTCCTGATTCAGAAAAAAAAATCTCAAATTCTGAAATCTCTCTCTCTCTCTTATTGTGGTAAAACACACATAATACACATAACATAAAATTTAATATCTTAGCCATGCTTTTAAGTACACAGCTCAGTGGTAGTAAATACCTTTGAGAATCTTTTAATCTAGATAAAATAAAACACTATACGTGGCAAAATGTAACTTCTACAAAATGGAGTATTACTAAAACTGGAAGTTAAACAATTCCAACAATAAGAAATAGATTGAACAAATTACTAGTAAAATTGAGACTTAAAAATACCTGCCTACAAATTGTCAATGTGAAAGGAAACTAAAGTCTAATAATGTTTACATTGTATACTATAGATTGTTACTACCAAACTCAAGGTTAAAACAAATGAGCACCAGTTATCTATATTTATTTTGCCTTTAATAGCTTAGGTATAATATTAATTTTATACTACCTGGACTCTTTCTCACCAATAATGGGAAAAGGAAAGAAAAGGCATATTGTAGCAGACCTTTGAACAGGCCTCCCTTTAATAAACAACAGCTTCCATGTAATTTTTCTTCCTAGCCTCTCTTTTTAAAAAATTTAAATTTATTGGGTTAACATTTGGTCAATAAGATTATATAAGTTCCAGGTGTACAATTCTATAATAAGACATCTGTATATTGTACCATGTGTTCACCACTGGGAGGCTAGTCTCCATCCATCACCACATATTTGACCCCCTTCACCCATTTCTTCATCTTTCCTTCATCTCCCTCCTCCTCTCGTAACCACCATGCTGTTGTCTGTGTCTATGAGAGTGTTTGTTTTATTTTCTCCTTTGTTGTTTTCTGTTTTATGTTCTACATACAAGTGAAATCTTATGGTTCTGGTACATTTCCATCTGATTTATTTCACTTAGCATGATACTCTCAAGATTCATCCATGTTGTCGCAAATGGCAGTATTTCATCATTCTTTTATGGATGAGTAGTATTCTTAGTAGTATATATGTACCACATCCTATTTTCTTTAAAAAAAAAAAAAAGCAACAAATAAAAAACTTCGCTTGTTAGACTTGTCAAAAGTGGTTTATTTCAGTAGAGTGGGGGAAGCCAAAAGTTATCTGGAGAAACAAAAAAGGGGTGACTTGCATGGAGACAGTGGGTACAGACAACATATTTAAAGATTTTTATCATAAAGCAAAATAAGGAAATGAGGTCGTAATTAGAAGAGGTTGTGAAGCTTAAAATGGGATTTATTTTTAAATACAAGAGCTAGTTTTTCTTTATGTTTGTATGTTGATAGTAGAAAAGGAGTCAAGAATGAGAGGTCACAGCATTTCTTGAATAAGCACAATGGGATAGGAGCAAGATATTAATATTGTCTTTACTTGAGACAAGGAGAAAGCCCTTTATTAGAATAGGAGGAGAGGCAGGTGCATGGGCAGATCTGGTAAAAGGAATAAGAAGGTCGAAGTGAAGAAAGTGACACAGATGAGTTAAGATGACCCTATCTCCATTAAAGTGAGTTGCAGAAGGAAGACAGAGAAGACATAAATTTGGCCTCCAGAGAGCAGGAAATCATTGAAAAAATGTGACAGGACATCTAAGGACCCAGATGAGTTCCACGGTAGAAATTTAAACGGCATCAGTAAGTCAAGTTGTTCACTGCTCAGATGTAGACACAGAGTGAGTAGAAATATAGATGTAGTAAGGATCGGGATCCTGCTAGGAGAACAGGATCACAGAGAGGTGCAAGTGGTCTGCAGGTGTTTATCCAAAAGAAGCATATTCTGATGGGCCATGAAATCTATACTGAAAAAGAAGGAACAGAAAACATGAGGACTGGCTGCAGAAGCTTTCAAAAAATGTTGTGGAGATAGAGCAGATACTGTCAATAGATTACATTCTCTTGACAAGGAAAAAAAAAAGCAGGAGAAGCAGTTCTGAGAGGGAAACATGGTCTCATTGAAGCAAAAGGGATAGGAGGAAGCCCATCCCACTTCCAGATCCTGTGCTGTGAAAATGTGAGAGGAAAAATAGCCATCATTAGAAAAGTAAAGAAATACGTAAAGCAGAGAGACCCAGGGGAAAGCAGGTTTCAGTTACAGTCAGTATGGTTGATGAGATAGGCAAATTTGCTGATGGACAGGCCCAGTGGGCTCAGTGGAAGGGACAGGAGGGGAGGTTGTGAAAGGAGTGGAAGAATGGATCTGAAAAACAGTATTAAGAGCTTACAAGTTACCAACTTTCTCAAGGAAGTTGCATCAGGAATTGGGCACACTTTTTTAAAAATGTGTAAATTTCACTTTATGCAACAAATGCAATTGAGAACAATCCACTCAAGGTTTCTATGAGAACTCTCTAGAAACCATGCTACTTTACTGTTTAATTAACTCCAGTAAGGTACAAAGAACATGCTGCCTATTAGAGTGGCCTTAAGTGAACAAATGATAGGATGCCATCACTTCCTATGTATTAGCCCACAGAATGATTGTTTAAAAGTTCCTCATCTCTGACACAATGACTGGTGGGCACAAGATTCTCCTTAGAGAGAAAGTATAGCTGATAGGATGTATGTGGTGGGTAATCTCACAGAACGGTAAAAGAAATATTATTTTAAGTAGAGCAAAGGCAAAATAAAACACCTTTGGTGTTCTCTTAGTCTTTTGTTTCCTGATTTAAAAAGAAAAAAAAAAAACCTAAAAACTAAAAATAAGCCTATTATGGAGAAACGGGTCTCCTGGATTTTTTGCAAAGTTTCCATTTATAATGTTCATTGTTAAAAAAAAATTAAAAATTCTTTCTCCTAAAATTTAATACAAATTAAAATTCACTCCTAATTCCATCAACTGTTCTACACCATGACCACTACTGTCATTTCGGGCTGATACTTTAGTTTTTTTTTTCTGCATAAAATAATATTTTAATTAGTATCATAACTATAGACAGTTTTAATTATTTTTCATATTTTACTTTGCTGTCTTATGTTTCATTTTTTATCTTAACTTGGTGCACTATTTCCCATGTCATTTTTTTTTTCAATTACAGTTTACATTCAATATTATTCTGTATTAGTTCCATACGTACAGCATAGTGGTTAGACAATCATATACTTTATAGAGTTGTTCCCCTGTTATTTCAAGTACCCACCTACCTGGCAACTTGCATAGTTATTAATTGTAATTATAATTGCAATTATAATCATTGACTATATTCCCTATGCTGTACTTTGCATCCCTGTGACTATTCCATAACCACCAATTTGTGTTTCCTAATTCTTTCAGCCTTTTCTCCCATATCACTTCTTATCATTAAACTCATAATTTTTAAGGACTGTGGGACTTATTATAGAAAATCCATATTCTATTAGTTTCTTGTTATTGGGTATTTTTATTGTTTCTAATATATTTGCTACTATTTTTTTAAAAGGTACAAGAAATTTCTTAATACATTGTTAAATGGGTGTCTGATTATTCCTTTAGATTACATTTTGAGGTTATAGGAAAAAACAACTGTTGTAAACGTGAGTATTTCTCTTCTTGGTTTATCTATTTTAAAGCCTGCCATTGTTTCTAAAGCAGGTGCCTCTTATGACATCTTATGCTAACTAAAGAAGCAGTGCCTTTATCGGCAATTATTTCCACAGGATATTAAAAATAGACCTACAAATATACCTACTACATCTATAAATAGTCTTATTTTAGCCATGGTATGGCTCAGAGGAGTTCAGATGCCAACAAGAAAGTTTGTTCTCAAAAAAAAAAAAAAGCCCTGGTAAGAATCAATTCAAATAAAAATGGAATCTCTATTGTGTTTAAGTAATACAACATCACCTAACTGCAAAACATTATTTCCTTTTGTACCTGAATTTTTTTTAACAATAAAGGTTTTGATTTTAGGACACAAATAAGACATTCCAATTAACTGTTCAAGTAACTATTTACCTGGTGTCAGATAAGCTAGGCCCAGTTTCAAAAGGAAATTGATGACAAACTTTAATTTTAAGCAAAGCAAAGCTCTGTACATATTATGGATTTTTGTTTCCAAAAATGACACATAATTAAAATGAAATAGCTTCAAAATTTGAGAACCGTGGGCACCGTAAATCTTAGTTACAGGAGAAAATGAAACATCCTATGATAAAATCAGCCCTGATAAGATGTAATAAAAACATGAAGCATGATACATAAGGTCAGAAGGATCAATATAAAATTTGAAGTGAATGCACAATTGCTCAGTCCTAGTCACCTGACGTATTTGGAAGTGACAGGGGAATTAAATTGGAAGTAAAGTTGAATATTAAATGAGTTTGAACATGCAATACATCATTCCTAAATCTACCTAGGTATTCCTAAAATGTGTATCACCTATTTCCTGGAAATAATTAAGATCTAAGCCAAGGTTAAATAAAGCATAGAGAATACAGGCATCGTAAAACTTAAACCACAGTATTGAAGGCACAGGTGGGGAAGGAGATGAGGTGGTGTTTGGCAGCAGTAAAAGACAGTTAAGAGACCAGCAGACATGTATTCTTGCACAATGCAGTCTGACTGCCTGACTTACTCTTACATCTAACCTTGAAATTATTAAGGCAAAACCCACAGGAACTGAAATTGCCAAAAACTGATACTGAAGCAAGAGCAGTGTGACATTTATCCTTCACAAACTTCTTATTCACATAACTCTTTAACAAGCAAGGATGTACCTTTTTTCAATTGTTTGAAACATTCTCTTAGTAGTACAAAGTGCCTTAGAAAGAGGAATAGCTTTGCAGCTTACAATGGCTGGGTTGCAATTCTGACCTTGCTGCTTGCTAGTTTATGAGATGAAAAAGTTTTCAGAGTCCTTCAAACCTCAGTTTCCTCATCTGTGAAGCAGAGATAAGTCTTGTTGTGAATGTTAACCAAGCTAAATTATGGAAAGTTTATAAGCACAATGCCTGTTATTTGATAACTTTCCAAAAACTGTTAATTTTCTTTTTTCCTGCCACTCGATCTCTGGTGACTCCAAAAGTATGAATTGATCTTAATTAAAGAGTTTTTTTCTTTAATTTATGTTTAAAATTAGTCTCTGAGATGAAATGCAAAAGGAAGGAGGAGAAAGGGACTAGAGATATGATTAATGATACTGAGACAGGATAATGAGAAAAGAGGAAAATCCCTTGGCAAGTTGAATAGGGAAACTGAGACAGACAGCTGAACACAATGGCCTGAACAAACTGGCTGAGCAATTTACAGCCAGATACAAAAGATCAATTCCCTAGAGATAACATCTAGGCCTCAATTGTATTTCAGCTCCAGGCCCAGAAAAGCAGCAAAACCAGGTGGGCAACAGCTGCAATGACTAACAACACCTTGCCCTGTCACTGACCAATCAGTGGGCAACACAACCCTGACAGGGCACACCTGGAAAACTGATGAATATTCTGCTGAAAACCTGCCCTGAGACCTCCCCTAAGATTCCCTTCTCACCTACAAGGAAGATAAAGGACCTAGCACAAGTTCTCCCTCTGGGGAGAAGACAGAGCCATTTACTTTCCTTTCTTCTTCCTCTACTTCTTTCCCCACAGGCATGTGTTTCCTAAACTCTAAGGCAATGGGCTCTGCAGCTGACAGCTTGTTCCAGGCTAATCCCCTGAACCTGTTCCCAAAGCCCCCTTTTCTCTGTCTTCCCAGTGAGCTAAGGCAGCCCAGCCAAGGCTCTCCTGTTGTTTCTTATATGCTAAGCCCTTCCTTGTTTCACTGTACCATTTTAATAAGTGTATACTCATGTCACCTGGACTCGTGTTGTGAAATCTTTGCTACATGAAGTCAAGAACCCACACACTATTGATGCCCTAGACAGGCCCACTCAGGGCCAGGCCCCTGTCTGGTAACAGTACAGGCCATTTAGAGTTTACAGGATACATTTCAGGTTCACTTTTCAATCCTATCAGGAGTTAGGAGAGGTAACATTATACCTTTTTCTATATACAAAGCCTGAGGCTCTGGATGACAATGACTTTGAGACTAGTGTTCTCCTTCTAATGCTAATACTGCACATTACATGTTCTACATGAATAATGATGTTTAAAAATTGTTTAATTCTTCTTAAACTTTTTATTGCACCTGAGTATTAATGAGGAATGCAACTACCTATAAGGGGCACACAATTTACATTTGCATGTGTCCTAGAGCTTATAAAATACCTCCAAATGTATTGATTTTAGATTCAGATTATCTGGCTAGAAAGCATACTATAGATTTTGTCAAGAGGTCTGGGACTTCATAAAGCCAGAGGAACAGGAAAGAAAGATGAATGAACCAGGTCAGTTATAATAATCTTGAAATGGCAAAATAAGGACTGGGATTTTGCCCTACTGCATATGGAAACATCATGAAGCTGCATCAGTTCAGTAGTGAAGAGGAATTGAGACATCAGAGTCATATATATACAATGGTATCCCATCACTTTTGCAATATCTTATGGGTTAGAAGCAAATAAGAGATTTTATGCACATTTAAGGGAAAAGGACCATACAAAAGTGTGAGTCATTTGAGGTCACCTTAAGGAGCATTTTCAACACTATCCATATCCTATTGAATTCAAAGTCAAGCTCAACTCACAGCATTCTCCTTTGATCTCAAGTACTAGAATCTAAATATGATGGAACTAAGCATTTATTTATGGTGATATTTTCCCATCATTTGTCATATCCTGTAATACAAACACACACACACACACACACACACACACACACACACACACACACACACATTTAGGGCTAAATGCTTGATAGGTACTGCTTGAGATTGCCCTAACTAGAATATTGGATATATCTGCAATCCTTATCTGTCCTTTGATCATATATTCCAAACCATCAGCAAATTATGCTAAATTTTTGCACAGACACTTAGAATCCTCACTTCCTCCCATTCATGAGTCTCTATTCTTTTTCAGATCTCAACTACATAATGTCAAAAGACCTTTTGGCTGTCCCTTATGCTTCCAGTTTTTGCTAACTCCACCTAACCGTACCCTGGGACTATTACCACACAGCGACCTCACATGGTCCTCATGGCACAGATCAAATATTTTCTTTACTTAAAACATTTGAAAAGACTTAAATATTTCATATTTCCACCACTAGATGTATAAAGAAAAAGATTAATTTTGCATTATTTTTTTCTCTGGTAACAAAAAATTAAGATTTCCAAAAAGTCATATAAAACACATAAATCCCAAGAACATATTAAATAAGGCAAGTTATTTATGATGAAATATAAAAAATACACAAAACTTTGTTTAGAAGTCATAAAAACAAGATTAGTGTGAAGCTACTTTGTTTTAATTCTAATTTTTCTCAAGATTAATGTGTGTAAGACAACTCATATGTTTTTAGAGCATTGTATGAAGCACAAAAACTACTAAATAATTTGGCATTACCTACAATTATCTGGGAAGTAAAGGGGTTTGCCATTCTACTCAGTGTGCTGGTTTCCAAGGCTCTCTGATGAGTCTGTAACAACTCAAGTCAGTCTTTGATGCCAAGGAAGCTCATCTTAAATATGGATATTATGAGGTTCCGTAATTAGAATAATTGAAAATAAATCCTAAAGGGGCAAAAATATCATCGCAATGGGAACAATGATGGCCAAGACCTACACAGTGACATAGTGAATAGGACCTATTGTTTCCTTCCATTTATTTTCGGGACATTAGGCTTTCCTTACACTTTTTAAAATATGCAAGGAGTCTATATGTGCTACCTTCAAAGACTTGTAAAATATGGTGTTAATTATTCTTTTATTAACTAACCACATGAAACTTATCTTGGTGTCTTGCTGAATTTGGGAAGTCAAACAAGAAAGTTTAGTATTCTGATGATTCCCAAACACCCACTTTGGTGAAAAGAGTTTATTTAAAGCTAAAAAAGAAAAAGAGGTAAATTTATTAACAAATTAGCATGCCTAGCCCATGGGCCTATACTAGAATATAATAATTGATTCTCATTCAATAGCATCTAATGGCATATCCTAACAATTCATTTCTGTGTTAAGTCTATTTGGTTTTATTTGCCATACCATGAACAGTATTGATATAGTACCATTATGACTTAAAGACTCATTCTTGGACAAGTGTCTTTTTTAAGTAAATATAACAGTGTTTTAAAATAAGTGATCTGTCTTCTGTTCCTGGAGTTGAGGGGGGCGGTTGGAGAATAGGGAAATAAAGGGGAAGGGTCTAGTCAAGGAACTAGTATAATGGACCCATGGACATGGACAACAGGGTGGGGACTGACTGTGGAAGTTGGGGGAGCGGGACAGTGGAGAGCAATGGAGGAAAGATTGGGACAACTGTAATAGAACAACAATAAAAAAAATAAAAAATAGAAAAATAAAATATGTGGGATCAACTAAAAAAAAAAAAAAAAAAGAACGGCCAGCATATTGAATTTGTAAGAGCAGCATTTTGCTGTGTTTGCATTGGACTGAAAATACAGTGACAATTTTGCAATTAGCACTACTGCTGTACAAAAAATGTATTGGAAGTATTTTGGTGCCTAATTTTAGTGAGTACTGTTCAAGATCATCCCTTGGATGTTTAATTAAATGTTTATGGACTCTGCTAGTGTTGGATGGTCTCTCATCTCCATGTTCTCCTTTCATTTCCTACCAAGAGCAGTCTAGTTCAGGAGAGCACTCTGTTCCCTTCAGCCAGCATTTGCCAACTTCCTAAATTAGGAACACTTTCACATTTTAAAATAATTTTTGTCTAGCCCCACAGGAACTTGAAGTTATCACCTATGGATGTAAAGGGGATTCTACTGAAAGTAAATTCACATAGTGATTTGATAATAAATTCCTAACTGGGCAGATCATGGTGGGTAGTCCCACCCCAGGCATATCTTTTTTTAGTAAAAGGTTGTTCTTCATCTTAAGCAAGCAATGTACATTATTTTTTTGCATATAGGTTAACACACCTTTGGAATAAGCATGCCATCCTCAAGAGAACACATAATCTTGCTAACTATTTTGTAATCCAATCATCACCTTGTTTTCTCTACCCTCCTTAATTTCAAATACATAAAAAAAAACCTACAAAACAGTCATTCTCTGAAGCATTTAAGATCTTGCTTTCTGGCAATTGTCATTAGTTTGTCTCAAATAAATTCTTACAAAAATGAAAAAAAAAATAAAAGAAGTGATCAAAATTTAGATGTTTCCTCTGACTGAAGCATTCATACAGTGCCTGATTCAATTTATAATCTGGGTTCTGATATCCAATCCTTAAAAAGAATCAGAGTCTGATCAAGATGGTAAACATGGCTCACCTCCTCACACAACCACATCAAAATTACAATTAAACTATAGAAAAGAAACCATCATTGAGGACCATCAGAAATCAAGATGAATGGAAGTCCTACAATTATGAAATCAAAGAAGAAACTACACTGAGACTGATAAGAGGGGTGGAGATGCAGATCGGGCTCACTGACAGATTTACTTGGACTCACTTGCTCTGAGCTCCAGCACCATGGCGGCTGATTTAAAGGCATCAGAGACATACAGGGAGGAACTGAATTGCCTGGCAAGGGGGGATAGAATTGGGTGGAGCACCTTTCTCCCAAAGAGAAGTGCTGGAAGAGGCCATTGTTATTTTTCTGAGCCCTCACCACTCAGAACCACGGAGAAAGTAGGTAAGTGCCATAGCTGAGACTCCATCAACCTGACCTACACTGTTTGCCCCATGCTGGTGATTCCCTGAGACCTTATTCAACCCAACTTTTGGGCCCACCCAATATGTTTCCAGTGTTTTTTCCATACAAATAGCTGGCCTTGGCCCATGCTTTTGATTTTCCTAAATTATCTTAAACAAGCAGCATCTGCCTTCAGTGAGCCTCATATCTCTCGCTAAGTTGCCCCAGGCCCAGCACTAGCAGCTGCTGGCCTTGGCTCACAGGTTGGCCTTGTCTGGACACTTCCAAGCCTACAACAAGTAGCAGCCATCTGCAGATTGCTTTGTAGCTTATGCCGTGTGATCCCAGACAGAACATAGGCAGTGGCTGACCTTCTATGTGCCAAAAGCCAACAAGGCTCACTACAACACAGCCCAAACAGTGGGCACATCTTGAGTACCCAACTTGGGAAATAGGGAAGGCTGTGCCACTGGACCCTACAGGACACCTACTACATTAGGCCACTCTACCAAGTCTGGGAGATATAGCAGCTCTACCTAATACATAGAAACAAACATAGGGAGGCTGCCAAATTGAGGAGACAAAGAAAAATGGCCCAAATAAAAGAACAGAACAAAACCCCAGAAAAAAAACTAAACAAAAGGTAGACAAGCACTCTATACACATAGAGTTCAAAACACTGGTTATAAGGATGTTCAAGGAACTCAGTGAGAACCTCAACAGCATAAAAAAGATCCACTCAGAAATAAAGGATACACTAATTAAAATAAAGGATATTTTACAGGCAATCAACAGTAGAGTGGATGAATCTGAGGACCAAATCAGCATTTTGAATTATAAGGAGGCAAAAAACAACTACTCAAAATAGCAAGAAGAAAAAAAGAATACAAAAACATGAAAATAATATAAGAAGCTTCTGGGACAACTTCAAGTGTACTAACATTCGCATCATGGGGGTGCCAGAAGAAGAAGAGAGCACAAAAAATTGGAAATCTATTTGACATATAATGACAGAAAACTTTCCTGACCTGGTGAAGCAAATAGACATACGAGTCCAGAAAACATAGAGTCCCAACCAAGATGAATCCAAAGAGGCCCACACTAAGACACAACAAAATTAAAATGCCAAAGGTTAAATACAAAGAGAGAACCTTAAGACCAGCAAGAGAAAAGCAGTTAGTTACATACAAGGGAACTCCCATAAGACTGGTACCTGAATTCTCAAAAGAAACTTTGCAGGCTATAAGGGATTGGCAAGAAATATTCAAAGTGATGAAAAGCAAGGACCTACAACCAAGATTACTCTACCCAGCAAAGCTATCATTTAGAATCAAAAAACAGATAAAAATCTTCCCAGACAAGAAAAAGCTGAAGGAATTCATCATCACCAAACAAATATTATATGCAATGTTAAAGGATCTTCTTTAAGAAAATCAAAAATATGGATAATAAAATGGCAATAAATATACAATTATCAACAATTGGACCTAAAAAAAACAAAATACACAAACAGGCAGAACAGAAACAGAATCATAGATACAGAAAACAGTTTGATGGTTCCCAGTTGGGAGGGGTTTCAGGGGGGTGGGTGAAAAAAGTGAAGTTATTAAGAAGTACAAATAGGTAGTAACAGAGTAGTCATGAGGATGTAAAGTACAACATAAGGAAGAGAGTAGCCAAAGAACATGCAGTATACGCATGATTCGTGGACATGGACAATGGTGTGGAATTGCCTGAGGGAGTGGGCGAGGAGCGTGGTGGAGGGGGCAAAGGGGCAAACTGGGCAACTGTAATAGCATAAACAATAAAATATAATTAAAAAATATGAATAAGCAATCATTCATATCAATATTACTGCTGAAATAAGTAAACTAATAAAACATCAACCAGCCAACCAAAGTAAGCTCTGGCATCCACGGACATTATCACTGACCCACAGATGCCAGTTTGCTTTTTCCAGCCAACACCTCTGCCCATCCTCCTCATTTTCAATGGCCACATTTTGTAACTTGTGACAGCCTCCTCCCTGGTCTTGACTACAGAGCTAACATGAGCAGTTAATAAAAGATAAGCAATATGTAGATGAGCCAACTTCGGAAGAAATGAGATTGGCTTCTCTGAACACTTTCTCGGAACTCAGAATTAAGCAACACAGAGGAATAGAAACAATTCAGAGGAAGAGAAAGACACAAAGGAAAAACAGAGAACAGAAAATACTCCTGGGAAAAAAAAACATTCTGAGAAAGGCATGATACATAGGTAGTGTATCAAGAAGATAGAGAAACTTCATGGAAAGAACCCACGTGTGTTCTGAGGGAAAAATGAAGAGACTAGCCGGCTCATAGATTCATTGGTTTCTGAATCTTCCCAGATATGAGTAACCTCACAATAACTTTTTTCCTCCTTTGAAAAATTTTAAATATCTCCATTTCTAGCCAAATAACATCAATAACAACACAATTTATTTTTATTTTAATGTCTTGGCATGAGAGTCAAACTATTACATAAACAGTGCAAGGGACATTGACTAACTTAAATGGATGCTGACTATAAATATCCACTACTCACACATCCAGTGGCCTGGATAAAATACCCTGATAACCCGATGCCATAGGTGCATCTCTAATTCAGTGTGGCTAACATTTTGCAAATCAACCTGTCCTCACCTTTGCCTTTGCTATCAGTGCAAAAACCATCATAACGTTCAAAAGTAGAAGCAAGATCTTAGCCTGGGCCCCTTTGACTTTAAAGCCATGTTAATTCTAACTGGAGATTATAAAAGGAGGGCTAGCTGGCACTTACTGAGTGCTTAATGTATGCCAAACACTTCATTTAGTCTTTGTAACAATTATTACTCTACCCACTGTAGAGATGAAGAAACTGAGGTGTTTAAACAATTGGTTCAAGGTCACATAACTAATACATTTTAGAATTAAGTTTTAATGACAATTTAACTCTTGAGCTACCATTTTTAACTCTTACATTATCCTCCTCCCCACTGTAATACTCATAATGTGGCCTCCCAAAATTCTCGCACAAAGCAGGCAGTTGTGATAATTATATCTCATTGCAGTATCTACATAAGGCTGTCAGGTAAGGTTTTATTTGTATCATTTGACTGCTCTTCTCAAATCAGGAGCAAATATTAACAGCCAAGAGTATAAA
Source organism: Furipterus horrens (assembly GCF_987537825.1). Lineage (NCBI taxonomy): Eukaryota > Metazoa > Chordata > Mammalia > Chiroptera > Furipteridae > Furipterus > Furipterus horrens. The sequence goes on along the minus strand of NW_028327177.1, from coordinate 100,039,502 downwards.
CAACGAGGCTTTGTATTGTTACTTGTAGGCTGGTTTGTGGGACATAATGTTAAGACATAATGTAACAAGATGACTCATTTGCCTCTGAACAGTCTCAGGAACTGAGTCATTAGCTACCTTAACTCACCTGGAACATTTGAATCCTGAGTCTAGAGGGAGCAATGAGAAGTGCAGAGCACAGAGTGAAGACACCATTTCGGGAAAGCCAAGGATCAACAAAATAATGGCTTCTGTAGCTTTGCCACAATAAAAACTACATTTTCCTCCCCAGTAAATTGTTCCTGTAGCTGTATGAATTATTGCAGAGTCTCAAAGCATTAAGACAAAGATGGTCAGGAGATAACTACCTGTGATAAATTAGATAATTACTTCAGTACTTACCTAATAATAGGAATTTAGTCAGATTAAATATATAATGGTGCTCTTATGTGTAATATAATGCTTAAAGCTCATTAAGGAAAAGGTCAGAATTTTATTTTCCTTCTGTTTTAACATCCCACAGTCACTGAACATATTCAGTTTGACAACTATACAATGAGCTTTCACTATCTTTACAGCAATATGCTAGGCACCCAGGAGAATGCCTGCTTAAAGAAACCTACACCCAACAGTACACTCAGTAATTAGTGAGTGTCTCCTCTGTACCACAAGGTGTGGTAGAGTAAAAAGCAAAAGTAGAGTTTAAAAAAAAACCTGACAGCTCAGTGAAAAATATGGATGAGTCAATGAAATATCTGGAAAATCTAAAATGAAATCTCTGCTTTCCCAGACTGACAACAATGAGAGTTTATCTAAGTTTAAGGAATTCCACCAGGGGCCTTTAGAAATAAGGGGATTCTCTCCTTCACAGTAAGTATCATGGTCCACTGTACAGCAAGTCTATATGCTAGTTATTCTTGGAGTCTCTTATTGCATTAGTATATTTAGACTGATTAAGTTTAACGATGGTGGAACCATAAACTGCCACATTGTTAATAACTAAAATATTAGTGAAGCTTAGGGTATGTCAGAGGTAGTGAGAAACTATTAGCCTGCCAATGACTGCATTAACTTGGTTTACAGTATCCATTTGCTCAGGTTATGTTTGCTCATAAAATTATATTCTAATTCTTCATGCTGGCATAGAAATAGTCCCATTAATCTTGTCCATTCTTGCTAATTTAACATTATTTCTTTTATATTGCTCTATTCAAATAGATCTCCCTATTATCTCATTGAATATTTAGCAGTGACAGACTAAACTTTTGCATTTATTTTTTCCTTCACCTGGAATTGAATTCTAATCATGTTCCTTAGTGATAGTTCTTCTCTCATCTTCCTTCAAAATAAAACTCCCCATTTTTTTAATAAAAGGATTTCTTAAGTTATTCTAGGTTATCTCAATCTCATGTTGTCATACTGCAATTGCTGTATAAGCATTTCAGATTTTCCATATATAAAACTCTATGTAGTAGCTGTTACAAACTGAATGTTTGTGTCCCCCCTGAAAATTCATATGCTGAAATCCTGACACACCCAATTAGAAGGTGGGATATTTGGAAGGAAATTCAGTCATGAGAATGGAGCTCTCATGAATGGGGTAGTGTCCTCAAAAGTAGACATGAGCGCTTCTTCCTCCCGCACTGCTCTCTTCCATGTGAGAGTAAAAGAAGACAGTCATCTGCAAATCAGGGAGCAAACACAGGATCTAATGGCACTTTGATCTTGGACTTTCCAGCCTTCAGAAAACTGAGAAATGGATGTTTGTTGTTGTTTAAGCCTCCCCCACCCAGTCTATGACATTTTGTCATAGAAGCCTGAACTAAGACAGTAGCATAATTTATTCCTGAGTTAATGTCTTCATGCCACAACTAACTGACTTAAAAGTTACCAGAGAGCACTAAGTCACATACTCTTCTTTCTTGCTTTGTGCCTAATACTGTGCTTATGTACACACAAAAACATGGACAAAATTTGGTCACCAATGCTAATATGTAAATGCTTCATGGTCTGGGAATACATTATTAAATTACTCCAATAGCCTTCTCTTCATTAGGCTGAAAATAAAAATTGTGATGACTTTTCTGTTCTTTCTTCCCAAGACTAATCTAAGTTGTGGCTTACTAATTAGTAAGCAATACATCCTGAGGCTCTTAAAAATATTGTAGGGAAAAATGTCTTAGCAATGAAATTTTCTATTGGATTAGCAATAATAATAATGCCTGAGGAAGAACAGAAAGAAATTTTCAGGTAGACAATATTTATAAAATAAACCCATATCTGTTTTACTTTTGCTTGGAGGTAAATATTCTCTAATTTAACTTTTGAAAGAACTCATTGAATTATGTCAGCAAAGCACCAAATGAGGAGAAATGAGTTAATGTTACAGTAAGTTCTGCTTTTTACTATTTACAGGACTTAGCCAGGACCCTTTATAACAATTATAAAATGACAAACTGTACTTCATAATTTCTATGAGCCTTTTCTAGCCTGAAATTTAATGATAATGTATTTCCGACTGTTAAACCTTATATATCTATGTTACTGTGGAAAAAGACAACTGAAAATCATATTAACTTACATTGGTCTTCTTTTGACATATCAATCTATTGTAATATAAACACTTAACATTAAATCTACCCTCCTAAAAAATTGTAGGTGCACAATATAGCATTGTTAACTACAGGCATAATGTTATACAGCAGATCTCTAGAACTCTTATCATTTTGTATAATTGAAACTTTGTAAATATTGAACAACTTCCAATTTCCCTTTCCCCTATTCCTGAAAATCACCATTTACTCTCTGTTTTTATGAGTTCCTCTATATTAAATACCTAGTATCAGTGGATTCATGCTCTATTTGCCTTTCTTGATTGGCTTATTTTATTTAGCATAATATCCTCCAGGTTCATCCATGTTTTTCTTATGGTAAAAATTCCTTCTTATTTAAGGCTGAATAATGTTCCAGTGTATGCATATATCACATTTTCTTTATCCATTCTTCTGTCAATGAACATTTAGGTTGTTTCTATATCTCGGCTACTATGAATAATACTGCAATAAACATGACAGTGCATATATTTCTTCAAGATCCTGATATCAATTCCTTTAGATAGCTATGCAGCAGTGAAATTGTTGGGTCATAGGGTAGTTGTATTTTTAATTTTTCATAGTGGCTGTACTATTTTATATTCCCAAGAATATTATACAAGCATTCCAATTTCTCAAATGAAGAATTTTTAATCACAGCTGCTTAAAGAAAAGAAAGACTGGCTTAGATGTTCGTATTCTCATTGTAATAACAGACGCTGGGCACCAGACAGACGCCTCGGAATTTGGGGGATGGACTCAGGGGAGCACCGCCACCATCTTCCTGAGAGACGGGAGGGGCTTTCACCATGGAATAGCGATGAAAAAGCTTACAGGGCCTGCGTGAGATTCTGAGAGAGGCCAGGACCGGTCAGCACACGGACTGTGTCACAGGCCACGGTCAGGGTTTAAAAGGAAGGCGGCAGCCCTGTGAGCAGAGCCATGCGGTTTGGAAAGGATGTAGAGGGGCCCCCATGAGGTCAGGTGTGAGAGGGGGTCACGATGCAGCCGCTAGGCAGCTTTGCGGTGAAGCTGGTCCGCGGTGAGAAGGAAGAAGTTGCTACGCTTTTGGCCAGGCAGCCCGGGCGGGTAGGAAAGCGGGCCCGCTGCTGCCCGGATCCGGCCACTTGAGCCAACTCCAAAGCCGTGAGGACTCCGCCTTGCAGACCCGGACTCTGTCTGGACCCTGGGAACTCGGGACTTGCAGAGAGGACGCTCTCAGGACTTGTGCCTTTCCTGGGCGTCACCACGATCCAATGTAACACAGCACGTGGTTCCCTGGACTGTTATACAGAGGTAGATGACGTCGTACCCCAGGTCCTGAAGGCGAGAGCTGACAGATAAGGAATGGGGATCCACTGGGTTTGGTTTTGGTTTATAGCCTTTCGGGGAGCAAGGGAAGTGCTGCGTCTCGTGGGAGAACAGGGCTCCGAGTGGAAGTGTTCCCGGCCCTGCCCCCCAAGGTTGGAATATTGTAAATAAAGACCTGTTTTCCTCAACACAAATTGTTGGGTCTTTCACCAGGCACCACATGAATGAGCCCTCCCTTTGCTCAGTAACATCATGACCCAGTTGCCCACTTAACTCCCGGTGACCTGGGGTCTATTTTGTCTTTGACTCGGGAGGACCAGGCTGTGGGGTAGTCACGGCGTTGGGCCCGCGGGCTGGGCTGGAGCCCCGTCTCGGCCCCTCAGCGCCATAAACTGCTCTGCCGGCTGGACCTCCCCTGTCCCCCCGCTCCCCTACATGAGGCCGGCTGTCAGGTTCCTGAGCGCGATGGGCTACAGGGTACACTACAGTAGCGTCTGTGGTGGGAAACCTGGAAGAGTCTACAAACAGGAAGAAATAGCTTTTAAAAATGAAATTTGCTTTTAATTTTAGTATCTGAAGAGCATTTCAGAACGTTCTGAAGTCTCGGCGCGTTCAGGGGGGTCCGGGTCTGAGTGCTGGGCTGCGGGGCCTCCGGTCTCGCTCAGCCCTGTAGCTGGGGGTTTAACGGTGAGTCCTGGGCAGGCCCGCCCTTTAGGGGGGCGCGTCTGCGTCCTAGTTCTGTATTGGGTCCGTTAGGGGACCTTGAGTTAATTTATGCTTCACTTCAGTATTTTAAAAATGTAGAAAACAAGCTTTATTTGTGGAGGGAGTTATCCCCCAACGAAACGGAAATCCCCCTATGACGCTATTAAATGTTTCCAGACATTGTCCATGTAAATACACACGTGTTACAAGGATGTGGGCAGCAAGCGGCGTGTGTTGCCTTCTGAACTTAGGGCTCTGAAACTGTTCAGAGCGTCTTATTGAAACAAGACAAATATTTACAAACAATGCAGAACCCTCTGTTTTGAATGTACCGGGAGGGTGTCAGAGGAGAGCAGTCCCAGGCCGGCTTCCCTGCTAACGCGCCTGGCCCGGGCTCGAGGGGACACACCTGACCTAATGAGACGCGTATGTGCGTGTGTTCTGATCGATTACATTGTCATTGAATGTACGAAAACAAACTTGCTCGCAGAACGCGCGTGTTAACTCCTGCACAGCGAAAGCTGTGCTCCAACGCTGGCGCCCACAGAGGCTTCCTCTCTGCCTCCCGGCCTCAGCGTTGTTACCATCCTGGTTTCTGTGAAACAGAAATATTGTGTATTCGTCCAGACGGTTGGAAGCCGTTCGTGTAAATATCAGCCCCTGTGATTTAACCGTCAGCCTGAAAGGCTGGCTTTGGACGGGCTTCTTTCAAACCGAGCACAATGAGATGTCTGTTCAGTGTGGCCCCAGAGCCTTGGTCCAAACACAGGGGTTGTTTTCTGTTTGCCAGCGGAACTGCCTCTGACAACACGCCCTGCTTTGTCTGCTGAGGCTGCGGACAGACCGCAGGCCCGGGAGGCGTCTGCCAGGTCCACCTCCGTCCCCTGACCCGCCCTGGTCCCCCGCCCGACGGACTTCAGAGCAAGCTCTGCAGCAAGGCCCTGGATTTTCCTCAAGGCGCCGCTGCAGATGAGGAGGGATGAGCTTGCCCCCCAGGATGTCCAAAGCCACAAGCAAGGCCCCTGCCTCAGCTGGCTGACAGCACCGGGGCCTGGCCGTGGGAGGGCCCGGGGCTGGGCGGGGTGCTTTGGGGGGCACCGAGAGCATGGCACCTGCTTCCTGCTTGGGCCCCTCCTTTTCCACTGTGGCTAGAGCTTCTTCCATAGACGTTCTCCCCAAAGATGGGCGTCCAGGAGACCACGTAGGGGAAGGCCTTGTTTATTTTCTTACTGCGGCTGAGGGATGGTGAGAACGAGAAAGAGCACAGAAGAGAAACTGAGTCACTCCCTCTCCTGCCACCTGAAAGCAGCCACTGTGTACGCTCTGCACCGTTCACAGATGGAAAAGCGATGTCCGATGTTGCAGATGCGGAGCGTCCCCTGTGCGACTGTCGGCCGATGGTCACTGACAGCCCCGTTCCCTGCCGCCCCGCTCCCCAGTGCTCCCATCCCGTGAGACGCCATCCTGTCTCAGCTCCACTTGAGAAACCCAGTCTTCAGTCTATGCCCTGGCTGGTTTAGCTCAGTGGATTGAGCGTCGGCCTGCGAGCTAAGTGTCGCTGGTTCGATCTTCCAGTCAGGGTACATCAGAGAAGGAAAACTCTGACTCCAAAAAACCTCCGCTGCCTTGCGGCATACCTCTTCAGGGGAAAGGCTAAGGGAGTAAACCCCGACAGAAAATCCGGAGCCGGAGTCCCTAAGGCGGTTTGACGTTGTAGTCAACACCGGCAACTCCTGCGGCGCACCTGAAGCCAAGCTGTATTGACTCCGTCTTTCCCTTGGACCCTTCAGCTGCGAAGAGAGGGGGGGTCTGCTGCATGGGCAACAGCAGACCCTCCATATCACCCTGCCCAGGCTCTGTAGCTTCAGCGTCATCGCAAGATGTCGATTCAACATGGGAGGAGACAGATACCGTGTCACTCCCGAGTCGGACTGCACAGCCATTCTCGGCGGTGCAGATAGACTCTTAAGAAGCTACACCATCGTCTCTCGAGACGGACGGCTGCCGCCGGATTCCAATTTCTCTACATCTTTGCCAAACTTACCATATTTTGTTATATAAACATATTTGATTAGCAAAACTCTTAACTAGTATTTAAAATCTTGGAGTAAAAGTTTCTACCATTTAACTTCTTTTGGGCCACCTCCCTTTTTAATACATAGTGTTAATAAATGGATGTTGGTTAATTGACTTGGTTCTCTCGAAATACATCTTTCAGTAACAATGTCTATGATTCTTCTACACTTTAGAGTCTAGAGCTGTGCCTTGTAAGCTTATTCTAAATCTAGAATGAGTGCCATACTCTGGAAAAGGAAATGGACTCCTATTTTAATAGCTTGGTTGGTTAATATTAATTTGGTATTACAGTAATGTTGAATGTACCTCATCTTCTAATACAGAATTCAAACTGTGTACAACTTAGTTCAGTAAATGGAGTTGTAGCAATTAGCTATGATACATAATAAATCATCTTAACGTTCAGTAATTTAGTGACCATTTTTTAAGCATATAATAAAGCACCATGTGTTGAGCATATGATTCTGCAATTGGCAATTTTATGTAGGTGTTTCATCTAGTATTTACTAATGCATATGGGATCCACTTACAGGTCAGCTGTGACTGGATGGTCTAGGCTCAGCTTCCTTTCCTCCACAAGGTTTCTCACCTTCTAGCAAGCAATACTGGAACTATTCATCTGGCAGTATGCAGGAATCTAGGAGAGCAATAAGAAACATGCAAGGTCTTTTGATGGGTATGTTTAGAACAGGCCCACTGTCATATCACCCATATTTTATTGGTCAAAGCAAGTTGCAAGACACAGAGCCAGACCAGACTCAAGAGATGGTGAAATGAACTCTAATTATTGATAGGAAAAGTGAAGAATCACACTGCAGACAGCATGGATACAGGGAGGCAGAAACAATTGTGGCCGTTTTTATAATCAGTCTCTCCACTATTTTTTATTTTATTTCATGCTTAAGATCCTATTTCTGAGAGACTAGTTTCTCCTGAAAAGTGGTTACAGCTCAATGTAAACACAAAAGTCTAAACCCAGTTGCCATGGCCTGCTTCTTATCCCTTATGCCAGGCTTTTCTGATGTCAGGATTTTACCTGATTTTTCCCATTGCTGCATTCTTCTCTAACAGTGCTCCACAAAACTAATAAGCCTGAATGAGCCAGGTCCAATGATCTTCTCCAGTACAGTAGTTTTATTTATTCTCTGAGTTTCAGTCATGTCTTGTATTTTCCTTTTGATCACTGACTGAGCCTTTATCCTAGCATTAGCAAAACAATAAATGATTGTAAAATGGTCTTGACATGAAGAATGAAGGAAATAATAAGGAAAAAAGTTGGATGGAAAATAAGAGCAATGGCTAAATAGTGACAAGAGAGTTAAATGCAGTAGAATATGCATTATTAAGTCACTGGGAGAAAAAGAAATCATTAGATAAGTGTGCTGATATCTCTATTGACAACCACTATTTCTTCAATAAAATGTGAGGGGGAGAATAGCCTGTTCATCTGATTTCTTTAGTAATCCCCAAGTCAAGACTGAAATGAAATGATGCACAGTGACCTGAGAGAAAGAATCAAATTAGCCTTTGTAAGTGCCAAACCAATGATGATACTTAATGGAGCATTTCTTTGATCAAAACCCAAAAAACTAACTGTGATCAAAAATTGGCTATTTCAATTGTAGATTGCATAGCAGTTGTCAATTCTAATATGGAAAGTTAGAGGACTGGGGGCTGTGAAAAGCAGTTATTTTATATTTATAGATGGCTCTGGAGTCTGAAAAATTCAGGTCTAATTATATTTTCCTCATGAACTCACTCTATCAGAAACTTATGACCTGAAATATGCTTGTTTAATGAATTTATCGCGGTGAAACAGAGAATTGTTTTCAGCTGGACTAGAGGATCACTGACGTGAACTTCGGGGATACAAGTGGATTTTATGTCATTTATTATCCATAGAAGAAAATAGACTTATGGTCAATTTAAAGAAGAAAGTTGCTAAAAGGAGAGACTATAGCTTTTCAATTTGAATAGCAGTGACTGGGTGACTTGGTTACCACTCAGAGTTAAAAACAGAAAAGTGAAACTACTAAATGAAGACCCAGTCAGGAATCAAGATAGTCAAGAAGATGTAGCTAGGCCAGAGTCACAAAGACAGAGGTCAAAGGGAAAAGAGAGGAAGGCAGAAACCAGGAGGAGAAGCCAGAGGAAAGTATACTTTATTGACTTCCTGCACCAAAATAAAAATATTCTCAGTCCACAACCCTTTATGGTCAGTAAGAGTCAACACAAACACTTGGGTGCTCTAAACTCTTGGACACACTAATGGACATTGGCAATTTGTGGAATTAGATCCACCTAAATACCAACTGTTAAAGCCACAGACATTTAAATTAAGATCAAATGAGATACTAAATATAGATAACATGATGTGTAAAAATGTTTAGAGCATATTTATTTTAAACATGGTTGATTAAAATATGATGAAACCTTTAGTTAACAGTTCTTCTAAATCATTCATAGTTTTTTATATAAATAATCTTATTGTTTTTATTTAATACCAAATTATTTAAGAAAACCCCAAGGTTTAAAAATAAAGAAGACTTCCTCCATTTCCTATTTTTACAAACAATTACCTCTAATCATAGCACAGAGATATGTCCCGTTCTCCTTTCATTTTATACACATATTAGAATGGCTTGGGCAGGATTTGTCAGTCTAGAATATTCAGTACTTCAGAGAGAACATTATTGAACACAGGTAGGGACTCAAGCCAAACCCATTCTCAACTTAGTGACAATAAACTATGACTATTGAAAAAGTTTTCAGCCAGCCATAGAAGAAATCCAGGAGATTTTTAAAAGTTGACACAATTAAAATTTCTAGTGTGTTATGTATGTATATGTATATATTTGCTAGCTGACTATAATCACTTTCCAGTGTTTTAATTTATTTTAGTTTGATTCAACACTGTGTGATGCTAATAGCCTTTAAGAAAAAATTTTTTTCTGGTCTTATCAAATAATTTGTGTCAGTATGTGATTTAAGTATGTATAAGCATGGAGAAAATGGTTAGAGAGAAAATGGTTATAAATATGCTTTCATATTTATAAAATATTGAAATGTTTTTTACCATCATTTTTTCTTAGTCTTTGTTCTTTGTCTGAAATTAACTAACAAGGCCACTGAAAAGGGAACATCTTGTTGGCTAAGTATTCAGTTCATAATTGAAAAGAATTCTTTATTTTCAAATCTGTAATGTCCAGGCTAATGTTTTTCAGACATTCATTGTGAGAAAAACATGATATTCTTAGTCTTTATAAATTTATTCTCTTTTATCAAAATGATATGTTTATATGTTTATGTATAAGAACTAGAAGAGAATATATAAAACTAGAAATGATCCATGTGTTAGAATGGTAAAATTAATTGTTTTTTTCTCTCATTTTTCAAATCATTTTAAAAGTTGTTGGAATATTCATTTTTAAATGAAAAAATTAACTCTAATATTACTAAAAAATGCAGAAGTGTTTTGTACAATACATATTATTCTGTATAGTACAGTTGTTTTAAAACTATAAGTAATTTTATATTAAAATAAAATGAGCACCTCAGTTTGATATTGCTAAAATGTGTAGGCTATGTGTAATGAGAAATCAAGTAGAATTAAGTTGTATAATATACATATTATATATGTATATGTATATTAAGCATATTTAACAACAAATCTAATTTCTAGAAACATCTATATAACAAATTCCTAAAATCTAAAATAAAAATTCACTCAGAGCCAAAAGACTTGCTCCAAATTCTATGTTAAAGCCAAAGTCTTAACTCTTTTAATTAGAATCTATTATATTCAGTGAACTTTCTTATCTAGATTTTCAATCCATGGAGGATTAGAAGCAGGGTATAGAAGGAGCTGGGGAAGCAACATGAGGTGAGGAGAATGATAAAAAATGTGAAAGCTGACAGTCTGACAGACAGATAAAAATAAAACTGGGCTATCTATTAAATCATAATCACACAAATAGCAAGAAACAGCATTTATATTTAACATGTACTACACACTTATCTTATACTATATACTTTTATACTACATATCAGGTCCTAAGTAGTTTGCATGGATTATTTTATTCCAGTCTTTACAACATACCTGTGAGACATGTATTATAATTATTTCCATTTTATAAATGAGGACTCTAAAGGCTTAGAGAAGATAAATGAAGTGCCCAAGTTTATGGAGTTAGCAAGTTACAGAGCTAGAATTTAAACCTAGACCTTATGACATGAGAACATGCTTCAACATATTAATGGTATGATTATGATTAGCTTCTGTGAAAGAAGTATACAGATGTCCTTTTATACAAAAATTATTTGGGATAAAAAAGTAATCTATAAGGGCATAAGTCTCAGTTATCTAGAAAACCTACACATGCTGGCACATATTTTCTAAGCAATGAAGCATTGCTCTTTCTCTTTATTTGCTCACTAATTTTTACTCTAAGTTACAACTCAACTCATATTGAATAAAATTAAATAAGATTTCAACAAAATGTACTTATACTGCCCAGTATTTTTTCTTTCCAGACATTTTAAACTCTTTAAAAAATTTTCAGAAACATGATTACAATTTTCTCAAGGGTTTTTAATAAAGCCTAAGTAGATGTTCCAGTATTAGCTGGTAAAATGCTGAGTCAAAGACTGAGCTTAATTTAGTCTTGAGAACTTTTAAAGGAGTTATATAGTTAAGTCACCTCAGGACCATATCCTTTCTGCTAGTTCTATTTTATTACAGGGTTAAAAAAATACAGTGACATTTGCTCTTCTCAGTCATATTCAGAAACTGATAATGATAAAAGCACGGCTATGTTTGTGCAGTTGAAAGTTTTTCAAGCACTAAAGCCTTTTGGAGTGTACCCGCCAGACAGGCCAAAGCTCATTATGCATTGGTATGTTTGGTAAAAGTTAAGCCGAGGGAACTCTTGAGTATCAGGAGCTGAATCATCTTGTTGGAGTTGATTAGCCTCAAACTTTATTGTGTTGAATAGGTAACATTTTTAAGATGTCATTTGTCCAGTTTTCTGCAATATATGCTAACAACTGTGCAACCAGTTGGGTTAGGTCTGGTGTGAGTATTTATAGGGAGGAACATAGCCTGAGCTCAGCACTCCCTACCAATTCCCAGGCACAAGTAGGAAGACTTTATACTGGTGGAATCAGCACAGTCAGATATGCAGGATCCACATACATATATATATGTATTATTTCAATTGGGTCCAACATCCAATTGAAATAGGTATCCACACCAAAGAAACATAATAGAACCTGTCCTTTAATGACATGATCTGATGATAACTGAGAAGGATGAAAGATGGGCAAAAATAAAAAAAATTAATGTTAGCATTTGAATATTTTTGAGGTAATAAACTGTGTTCACCTGGTTATCAGAAAGACAAAGATACAAGCCTAAAATGTTTGGATTGGCTGCCATCCTTGATTCTCATGTTGAGATCAAGGTCAGAAGTCATTACATGCATACTGTACATAGAACTGGACTTAAGAACCATGTGCTCTGACTCTTTAGAACCTCAGATACTTCATCGCAAATCCAGGGACCTGGACTACTTTTGTGACTTGATTTTTTTAGCATCAGAACTATTTTTCAAATGAAATACTATGCAAAAACACCAAAAAAAAACAAACAAACAAACAAACAAAAAAAAAAAAACAAAGAAAAAAGAAGAAGAAGAAGTGGTTACATTGGAAATGCTTAGATTGAACCATAATGGAGTTATGGAACACCAATGAAGTCTTCCAAATTATATGAGGCACAGAGGAAAACCACTGGATAATCTCAAAGGTTTATGATTCTATTCCTTTAATTGCTGTCTATTAATATTGATCTGCTGTGACTTCAAAACCAAACTTGTGCACAGAAGGAAACAAAGTTTGTCTGATGTAACTTGTACTAAAACAGGTCGTCGTCGGCAGCCGTCTGTCTCGAGAGACGATGGTGTAGCTTCTTAAGAGTCTATCTGCACCGCCAAAAATGGCTGTGCAGTCCGACTCAGGAGTGACACGGTATCTGTCTCCTCCCGTGTTGAATCGACATCTTGCGATGAAGCTACAGAGCCTGGGCAGGGTGATATGGAGGGTCTGCTGTTGCCCATGCAGCAGACCCCCCCTCTCTTCGCAGCTGAAGGGTCCAAGGGAAAGACGGAGTCAATACAGCTTGGCTTCAGGTGCGCCGCAGGAGTTGCCGGTGTTGACTACAATGTCAAACCGCCTTAGGGACTCCGGCTCCGGATTTTCTGTAGGGGTTTACTCCCTTAGCCTTTCCCCTGAAGAGGTATGCCGCAAGGCAGCGGAGGTTTTTTGGAGTCAGAGTTTTCCTTCTCTGATGTGCCCTGACTGGAAGATCGAACCAGCGACACTTAGCTCGCAGGCCGACGCTCAATCCACTGAGCCAAACCAGCCATAACTAAAACAGGTAGTCATTTCAATAGCCACTTTTGAGTCCTCATAATTCTGGGATTGAATTATCCTTCTGGACCATAATCTCAGTTAACAAATTTTAAATCTTTTTGTTTAATTTAAGAGACTACATGAGTTTTTGTTCATTGATATCATGACATACTATTAAATTCAGAGCTATCTGAGTTCTCTCAAAGCACTCAGGCTTGGATTCTCAGAAACTTTGATTTAAAATAGAGATGCTTTTGCTGATCACGCTTGGCAAGAACATCTAGGGAAGAATGCAGATCTGTGAGCTTAAAGGCAAATTTTAGGATCTGTTGGAAAGAAAAAAAATGTGCCTTGGGACTGTCTCAAAGGGCTTTAATCCTCATTTGAGGTTTATTAGAACCACCTGGGGCTCTCTGAAAATATACATGCACTCAAGCTCCACCTCAGACAAATTAAATCTGAGTCTCTAGAGGCGTCCCAAGGCATTGGTGTTTTGTTTTGTTTGTTTGTTACATAACTTTTAATGTTAGAAGAGTTGTATATTTACAAACAGCTTCAAAGATAATTCAGAGCATCTCTAAATATCCCAATTTCCACTAGTATCATCTACCATTAATAGGATATACTTGTTACAATTAATATATAAAAATTGATATGTGATTATTAATTACAGCCCATGCCTGATTCAGATTTTCTTAATTTTTACCTAATGTCCTTTTCTGTTCCAGGATCCCATCCAGAACACCACATTGCAGTTAGTCATGGTGTCTCCTCAGGTTCCTCTTGGCTCTGACAGTTTCTCAGACTTTCTTTATTTTTGATGACTTTGACAGTTTTAAAGAATATTGGTCAGGTACTCTATAGATTGTCCCTCAATGGAGATTGGTCTGATTTGTTGTTGTTGTTCATGATTGAACTGAAGTTACGGGCTTTTGGGAGAAAGACCACAGAAGTAAAGTACTATTCTCATCATATCACACCAAGAAGAGTACATGCATCAATATGACATTTCTATTGATATTAACCTTGACCTTGACTCAGATAGTGTTTATCAGGTTTCTCCACTACACAGTTACATTTTATTCCCCCTTTGATAATGCACTATTTAAAAGGAAGTCACCATGTGCAGCCCACACTTAGGGGAAGGTAGTTATGTTTCAACTCCTTGAAAGGGAAATAGATACATAAATTAATTGTAATTCTTCTACTCAGGGGATTTCTCTATGTTTATTTATTTATTTATTTATCCTATCAATCATTTATATCAATGTGGTCTCATGGGTATTTATTTCAGACTTTGGGTTATACTCTAATATTATGTTATTTATTTTGCTGCTCAAATTGTTATAAGATCGTCTATTGAGAGTTCTTTTGGGGAGGGTTCCTGTGTCTACTTTACATACCCATCATTTTGTTTTTGGAGATTCAGGCTCATTTTGCGTTATCCCTTCCCTAGCTTTATTTATTTTTTTCAAATTTTATACATTTTTTTTAAAAAATTTTATTTTATTTTAATTTTTTGCTTTTTTATTGTTCTTTTACAGTTATCCCAATTTTACCCCCATTGCTCTCCCCTGCCCCACCCACCCCTTGCTCCCACAGTCAATCCCCATCCTGTTGTCCATTTCCGTGGGTCATTTATACATATTCCTTGACTAGACCCTTCCCCATCTTCCCCCTCTTATTCCCTTCCCTCATCCCCTCAGGTCACTGTCAGTTTATTCCTTGTTTCCATGCCTCTGATTCTATTTTGCTCCTTTATTTGTTTTGTTCATTAGGTTCCTCTTATAGGTAAGATCACATGGTATTTGTCTTTCACTGCCTGGCTTATTTCACTTGACAAAATACTCTCCAGTCCTATCCTTACTGTTGTGAAAGGCAGGAGTTTCTTCTCTCTTTCTGTGAGTAGTATTCCACTGTATAAATGTACCAGTTTTTTTTTATCCACTCATTTACTGATGGATACTTAGGCTGTTTCCAGCACTTGGTTATTGTAAATAACACTGCTATGAACATAGGGATACACAGGTTGCTTTAAATTAGTCTTTCAGGATTCTTCGGGTATAATCCTAGCAGTAGAATCGTTGGTTCAAAAGGCAGTTCCATTATTTTTTTTTTTTTTTTTTGAGGAAATTCCATACTGTTTTCCACAATGGCTACACCAGTCTGCATTCCCAACAATAGTGCACAAGGGTTCCCTTTTCTCCACATCCTCCACAGCATTTGTTTGTTGATTTAATAATGATGGCCTGGCTTGAGGTGATATCTCATTGTGGTTTTAATTTGTATCTCTCTGGTGGCTAATAATGTTGGGCATCCTTTCATCTGTCTATGAGCCCTCTGTATGTCCTCCTTGGAGAAGTGTCTGTTCAGGTCATATGCCCATTTTTTAATTGAATTGTTTGTCTTGCTGGTGTTGATTCATATGAGTTATTTATGTATTTTTTATATCAAGCCCTGTCTGAGGTATCATTAGCAAATTTGTTTTCCCATACTGTTGGTTTCCTTTGCCCTAGCTTTAGAATCAACCATTTCTCCAAGAAGCTCAGGTTCCCTTTATTAGAGAATAGTATTAAGAATCAATATCTGGAAACTTGCTTGGTGTGCTTGTTGCTGCTGAGGTATCATTGCTTCTAGGTCCTCTGAGATGACAGAGCTAGGAAATATGTGCACATTGCTAACACATGAATATGCATGCATCTATAGTAAATTAAACATGTTGATGTCTCCAAATCTTATCCATTACCCTATGGACCATTTAGCCTTCTCCTCCAGCACTGAGAGACCTGGCTCCAACCATTAATCATCTATTAATTGTTCAATTTCAGTACATATTTATAGTGGTTTCAGAATTGTTAGCATGTATCTCTACAGAAAATAACTTTACCAATTAGAGTTAAGTGCTTATGAACAGTTCCTATTGCCTTTAGTCTTTAGTGTCTACTCAGATCCAGTTACTTACTGTAGCACTCTTTCACTGTACCTCCATCAGTGAGGTTACATATTCATAACACAGACTTTTTGTTTACAGTCTGCACTCTCTCTTGGGACTCTCTGTACTTCTAATTGATTTTTTTACATTAAGGTTCAGTATTTGAACTCTAAAGTTAAAAGAGTTTTGACAAATACATAGTGTCAGGTATCCACCAGCAAAATGTCATATACAGAATATGTTCACTATCCTAAAATACTTTTTCAAAAGCTCACCAGGAAAGCCTAGTGTGCATCCAGAATTTAGAACTAGTTTTTTGTTGTTGTTTTTTTTGTTAAGGTCAGGTTCTGGTATGCCAAGAGCTTAGTTTTAGATTTCTGAGCTCAGAATATAGAAGATTGGTATGTATCTTACTGAGTAGCCTTCCCAAGTTGGTTAACCTCTCTGTCTGTTCAGGTAATGTACCATGACATTGAGCATAAAACATCTGCCTAAAAATTGTTGGATGGTTTAAATGGATTATTGAAAGTAAAACACAATTACAAAGTTGGAAAGGAGTAGGTATTTAGTAAATATTAGCCATTATTATATTGTTTTCATTATCATTAGTTTTATTAAGGTGTTACTCCAATCCAGTTTTTCAATGATGTCTCCAGTTTCTTAACCTGGCATAGAGAGAGGAAGAGAGAAGTATTGTATCTCTGCTATTTGATTTTTATGCATTCTATATTAGGTATTAACGAGGTTGCTGCCCCACAAAATCACTTGTGGTGATATAAAACTTCTGATGGCCCATCTGCTCCCAGAGTCACTACATTAGAATCTCTGCTAGAGGTGGTGGGGTAGAGAAACTGGTGTCAGTACTGTTTAATGATCCTCAGATGATTTCAATATGTAGTCAAGTTGGGGGACCATGAAGAGATCCTCCTCTACTCCAACTTATTCAGATTTCTCGTACTCAGTCTGAGATTTCCAGAAAGAGCAACTTGGCTGAATGAGAATATGAGGCAGAGAAAAAGAACATTATAGCCATGGTGACTAACTTTCTTTGACTATAAACATGTTTCCAAATCCCATTATCAAAACTGTGTTTCATTCGATTGGCTGAATATAGTTAAGGTGAGGGCAGCTTAAGTATCTGTACCCATCAGGTCTTCTGGATCAAACATTCAGCTCTCCATCTTGTCGTTACTTCCTCTTCCAGATGGTGGCTATCCACTCTTAATGAGACATGTTTATCCCTCAACTTTTACTGTTATAGTATTTCATTAGATATAATCATTTCACCTGCCTGGGAATGGTACAGATATATATTTTTTCTTTCTTCCTCTTTCTTCTTCTTTCTCTCCCACCCTTCTTTTCTCCCTCCCTCTCTTTCTCTCCCTCCCTATCCTTTCTTCTATCATTCCTTCTTTCTGTCACCTCAGCATTTCCCAAACTTTTGTCAAATGACTCACTTTAATGTGAAATGTTAAAAGATTCTGGATAATGGGGGAAAGAAGAGAAAGGGTCTAGTCAAGGAACAGGTATAAATGACCCACGGACATGGACAACAGGGTGGGGATTGACTGTGGGAGTTGGGGTAGGGTGCGGCAGGGAAGAGTAATGGAGGAAAATTGGGACAACTGTAATTGAACAATAAAATAAAATAATATTTTAAAAAAGAAAAATAGCTCTACCTTAATAGCTTTTAGAAAATATCATATCCTCTCTCCAACCTGCAGAACATGTTAGTTTATGAAAAACAGTAAGATGCTCTCCAATAATATAAATTTATTTATATTAAATAGCTCATACACATTTGATAAGGAACATTTTTGAGGGTGATGGCAGAGAAATGCACACTTCTTATAAAAATCACTGATACAGAGTAGAAAACAATTACACAGATACGTAAAATAAATAAAGTAAGTATCTTATACAATTCTCCCTGAAATAGTGCAGTTCAGTGTCAAATATAGTTTGAAGCCAACTTTTTTTACACTCAAAAAACCCTATTCCAACATACTATATAGGTTTTAGAATCACTTTACAATTAGAAAAGCTGTTTTAAATGTTCATATTCAAAATTTAGTGAACTTTTACCACTTCTCAGATCTTTGTATATGTTACCTCATTAATTCTTTCTATTTACCCTGTAAAATTATCCTGTATAAGGAGAGCATTGGGGGAAAGACTCAGAAGAAATAAAATATTATTTGGAACCAGGGTTCTCAACCTTGATGCCATTGATATTTGGGGCCAGATAACTTTTAACTGTGGGAGCTGAACTGTGCATTGTAGGATGGTTCACAACACCCCTGGTTTCTACATACTACATGCCAGTAACAACTCCCTTCCCTAAGCTGTAAAAACCAAAATACCTCCATTCATTGCCAAATGTCCTCTATAGAACAAAAAAGCCCCATTAATTAAGAACCATTGGCTTAAACCCACATAGCAAATAAAATGAGAAAGCCAGTATTTCCAGTTTTCTGTCTAGACACTTAAGCTGCTTCTTAAAGACAATTATTTTCTGTTTCAAGACCCATCATATGTCCTTAATTGTTAAACCCCTTCTAAAAATCTACCATCTTTATTACATGGTGCATCATCTCTTATGGGTGAAACCAGTTAGTGCAAATGAGTTCTGCATTAGCTGAAGCAGTGGGAATGGACAGGAACCACCAGCCCCTGTCTTGCCAGTATGTGGCCTTGGTTTAAACAGGACTGTCCAAATGAATTTGCATTGCCAGTAAAACAGACAGTAGGTCTGTAATTTTACCACTGGATATATAGCATATTAGTATTGGAGCTCCACAGTGTAATAACCTCCTAGGTTATTTTCCAAACCAGCATCAAGTTTGTTTGTTTTTTTAATCACTATTAAGTCCTTTAAACATAATGATGGTGACTAGATATTTCTTTATCTTTATGGCATATTGTTCTTCTTCTTCTTTTGTTTTTGTTGTGGTTTTTTTTTTTAATATTGTTTTAATCTTCTAAATGTTAGCCAGGTTACTGTTTCATAGATTCTTTCAGTTATGAGATTTCATTCTGTACTTTCATTACAAGTCAATTTCCCTAATCTCCTCATCACCTTTATCATCATTATCTTTTTTTTAAAGTTCCCATTTTCTTATATGAAGAAAGAATCCTCATATTCATTTTTCCTCTACTGATAGGTGCTTGTCTCCTCAATAAATTATCTCCTTTCTGCCTCAGAGAGAGCTGAATGCCAATGTACTGCCTTCTCTCATCAGGCAGTAACCCATTTTAGTGTCTACATCTATAGGTAGATAGACGATGATGATGATAGATTGATACATAGAGATAGAGATAGATAGATAGATAGGTAGATAGATAGAATGCCTTCTTAATTTTTTTATAAAGAATTCTGTGCTGGGATTTGTTTCCCAGTAGTTTTTCTAGATAAAAGTATTAATGGAGTCCAAATATCCTGTTAGTCTCTTTTGACACAGAATTTCAGAAGACCCAAAGTTACCCCAAAACCTCTGAGCTGACTATGATGTATTTGCCCCAAGAATGAGTCGTGCCAAGTCCAGGATATGAAAAGTAAAGACAACACCCTTCAGTTCTTTTGTTCTCAATAGTCTTCCAGGAGGACCCAGAATGTCATGCAGTCCTGGAGCTGCATTGCCTAAGCACAAAAAATTCTCACTTGGCATAACAGGAAGGTTTGCTTTTTTCAAATTCTGTGTACCTCTAGATGGACTATAGAGATTCCTTCCATTTAATTGAGAGAAAATACCCTCAAAATTGGAAAAGACATCAATAGTTAACTCCTAGCTAGACAGAAAAAGGTAATCTTTTATCAAATAGTATTTGGGGAGTTTAGAAAGTTGGCTATATCTTGCTTCTCCCTACTCCATTACTTCCTTAAAAACCTTCCCTGTTACCATTACTTATATTTTTGAAGATGGATTCCTGGCTCCTATTAAGTATCGAGATCTCAGAAGTTCACAAACCAGAGTGAAATACATTTTTCTGGGACGATTTAAAAATAATCATTAGGTGAATTTCAAGGTAGTGCTTCCTAAAACTTTTTCTTAAAAAGAAGCTACTTAAAAAAAAATCATTCTGAGCTGTTAAAAGTATACGGTCAGCTTTCTCCATTTTATAACTGATCTGTAAGAATTGCCCCATGGGCCTCTCCATCGCTACAGATCTGTGCATTTAACAAATCCTCTGAAGTCTTAAAATTAATAATCAGGCTTGAGATTCACTGGTTTAGAAGAATCCATGGCTGGAAACAAATGTCTGTAATAGGAACTGGAGCTGCAGTACTATGGGGCCAGTGGAGAGGGTCTGGAAAAGTGCCGACCTCAGCATTTGCCTAACACTGTGCCTAGTACATTATTAGGCATCCAAGAATACCTGTCAAATAGTGAAACAATACCATTAGCAGAATATAATCAATATCAATAGCTGCATCTATTATTTATTTAAGTTAAGAAATAGGGTAACAGCTTTACATATTTATTTTGTGTCATTCCTAAACTGCATTTTTTTTTCACTTAAGTAGTATTATTGACTCAGATTTTATAGCGCTGATAAATAGGCTCAAAGAGGTTGTCTTAACTGACCAACAGCATTCTTGATCCAAGGTTGCCAAATGTGTGCTCTGACTACTATATTCTACTGCCTCTCTGTCTCTCCCTTCCTGTCTTCCTTCCATAAGCATTTATTGAGTGCCTACTAGGTGCTGGGGGTATAGCAATAAGATAATGGATGGCAAATAGTCCCTATCTTGTGGAACTTAAATTCTTACATGAAGGGAGAGAAAATATCCATGAAACATGACAAATATTTACATTATGTAGTGTGTTAGGAGGTAATAAGCATTATGAAATAATATTG
Organism: Furipterus horrens; assembly: GCF_987537825.1. Taxonomy (NCBI): domain Eukaryota; kingdom Metazoa; phylum Chordata; class Mammalia; order Chiroptera; family Furipteridae; genus Furipterus; species Furipterus horrens. The sequence goes on along the minus strand of NW_028327177.1, from coordinate 100,018,637 downwards.
GAGCAGGGAAGGGGAATGAGGAATATGTGAGCAGGTAATATTGTAAATGAACTGTCTGCATATATATATATTGAAAGAGTAACATCTTAACAAAGAGTTGAAGAGGTAGAGGGAGGAAGTCACTAAGGTATCTTAGCAAGCAAGGTTACCTAGAAACATTCTAACACTTAAGGTCTCATTTTATTGGGCTGAATTCCCATAACAAGAGAGACTATGTCCTAGAATTACAGAATCATACAATTGAACCAGACTACAATCTGAAAAATTGTCACTTAACTTGTTAACCACGGCAAAAATCTATTACATATCATTCTCCATACCTCCCTTTAATGCTATATTTTTCTCCATAGAACTCATACCATTTGCTATACTATATGCTTTACTTATCTGTTTATTTTCTCTATGTGCCATTATAATGTAAATACAATGAGGACAGAAATTTATGTCCATTTTGTACACATGTATCTCCAATTACCCAGAAGATTGCCTGTTGTATAATGGACTCTCAATAAATATTATTGAATAAATAAGTTCCATTAAAAAAAAAAAAAAGCTGGCAGCTTCAGATACTAGCTGAACATCTCCCCTGAGGGTGAGTTCACAAAGAAAAGGCATTATATTACACTGATGATGTGATAAAACAAACAAAAGTAAACAAGCAAAAACCCTTCCTTGTATTACATCAAGAAGTTGGTAGTCAGCATGCACTATATAATTAATCAGTGAGTGATTTTCATTCTTTCATCAGTGCATCTGTTAGTCATAGTCCCCATTTTACTGAGCAAAAACCTTAGTCACTCAGGAATCTAAAAACCAGTGAGAGTAAGAGTCAAAGATGAGTCCTCCAGAACCTTAGCTCTGTGACTGAAACTCAAAATGAATGCTAGAAAAGATAACTGAATGGAAAAACGTCTGCATTTTCCCACTGTTAGGAATAAGCCTGGACACACAAATTTAGTTGTGGAATAAATAGTTTCCTTCCATCTAGTGGCTCATAGACATCTCTGTCTCATCTGTAAAATAATGAGGTTGGTAATTTAGATATCTTTTGGCTTCTTTCCCAACATCCATTTTTTCCCACTTCTTTCTGTATTGTGAGTCTCCATTTGTAGAGAAGCCATGTAGTTTGGGTGGAATTGGCTATTCTGCCAAAAAAAAAAAAAAAAAGGTTGGGGGAGGTTCTTATTGACTACAGAACTAGAGTAAATCAATGCATTTCATTTCCTTGTGATGGGAATATTGAAGAACCTGACAATGAAGCACATATTGTATTTACAAGACTGGGTGATGGAAAGTGATGCAGTCCTTAATAAGATTTTGAACCCCTATATCAAGCCTTACCTGAAACCTTGACTTATATTCAGACTATTAATTTATAGGGACCATTAATTCCCTTTTTGAGTGAGTCTGAATAATGTTTTCTATTGCTTGCAGCAGGAAGAATCCTGATATATTAGATGATCTAACCCCAAACTCCCTTTCCACTCTAAAGTTCTGAGCCTCTTTCTGTCTTCTGATTGATGATTAGTCAGAATTAAGAACAAAATAAATTCAGAAGGGCTGCCAAAGATGGAACAAGATTACTCCAGAGAGATATGGCCGAGGTGAAGAAACCTTGGCAGAAAGCCTCTCCAAAGATACATTCAACTGAGGGGGACTGATTTATGTTGGCTCACGTCTGCAGTATTTTACAACTGTAATGACCAGTAAATAAAAAGAAATTGTTTCTGTCAGCTTACCACCTTTCTTATCATGAATGGAAGAAGTGAAAGTGCCTGATTTTCTAAAATTTATGTAAAGGTCCACTGGGGCTCCCATTCAGCCTTCTCCAAGGAGAAAAATAAATTTTAGTTTTCAAAGCAGGATGTAACATCATGTTAACATCATTTAACAGATTCAGTAATGCTCATGACTTTTAATAAGCTTAAAATTACACCTCATTTTTACCTCACAATGATGTTTAAATTTTAGATATAAAGATACTAAAATGTATTTCTTACTTGATCTAGTTGAATCATAGTACAAAACTTCCTAAAACACTGTTAAAGACAAAACTATATATTAATTGGTGTAATCTCTTTTACTCATTTTAGAAGCAGATTTTTATTTTATTTATTTTTATTAAGCAGATTTCTCTGCAAACCTCTAAATCTGCCTACTGCTATGCATTCATTTTTTTTCACTTTTTGAATTAAATGAAATTTAATTCTGGTTCCTAAGTTATGTCATTTAGTTCACAAAGAAATAGCTGAGAACTCTGAAAGAGAAACACATTGGAATAGTGCAATGTGTGGCTACTGAATGCAGTCCTGAAAAGTAATAAATACTGATTCTACCAGTTAGGAGTGGCATGACAAATTGTTTCACTGCACACACCTCATTTGCTTTATTTACAAAACAGGGATGATAATAACAGTGGACAGAGTTGTTGTGACAGTAAAATGTGTTAACATACATAAATACATTGAATACTACCAGGTACAGCTATTGCTATTGTGCCTCTGGATACCATGTTGTGGTGGGTTTTTATAAATTTACTGCAGTTAAATAAAATGCAATTATTGTGAGAAAAATGTAAAGTGGACATATAGTGGTATGTGGAAATGGAAAAATGTCAAGTGCTGTCTCTTTCAGAAAGTAAATAACAAAATCACTTCAAAATCTGAAGAGCAAGTATTAAAAAATGATATGGAATTGATTAAAAGATATACATTTTATGACTCAGGATATAAAACACAATTTCAAGCATGAAAAATAAAAGGTAATTAAAATCTAGGTGAACTATTAGAAATACTTCAGAATACATAATGGATCTTAAAAGAAAATCAGAAAAGAAATCAAGTTAAATTTCAAAGGCTAGAAAACTACCCCAGATGCTCTGTAAATCTTGTCGGCAGCCGTCCGTCTCGAGAGACGATGGTGTAGCTTCTTAAGAGTCTATCTGCACCGCCGAGAATGGCTGTGCAGTCCAACTCGGGAGTGATACGGTATCTGTCTCCTCCCGTGTTGAATCGACATCTTGTGATGACGCTGGAGTGTCCTCTCCAGTGAAGCTGAAGCTACAGAGCCTGGGCAGGGTGATATGGAGGGTCTGCTGTTGCCCATGCAGCAGACCCCCCCTCTCTTCGCAGCTGAAGGATCCAAGGGAAAGACCGAGTCAATACAGCTTGGCTTCAGGTGCACTGCAGGAGTAGCCGGTGTTGACTACAACGTCAAACCGCCTTAGGGACTCCGGCTCCGGATTTTCTGTTGAGGTTTACTCCCTTAGCCTTTCCCCTGAAGAGGTATGCCGCAAGGCAGCGGAGGTTTTTTTTTTGGAATCAGAGTTTTCCTTCTCTGATGTGCCCTGACTGGAAGATCGAACCAGCGACACTTAGCTCGCAGGCCGACGCTCAATCCACTGAGCCAAACCAGCCAGGGTTCTGTAAATCTATAACACACATTTAAGTGTACTAGCAGCAATAAAAATGAAGAGATAGATTCAGAAAACATTTTTAGGCAAAATATCAGGATTGTGTGGCTCATTCTTAAAGAGAGTGAAGAAAGAAAGAAGAAGGAACCAAAGATGATCAAGTTTTGTGCCAACACAGCCAGGAGGCTATTCTCTAAGACAAGAGGAGAAAGAGCGTATGGTTGGAAAGACTTTGAGTACCTGCAGGAACTGACATGTTTGAGGAAATCTATGCAAACCCCAAGCGAAGTGTTTTGTAAGAGGTAGAAATCTGAGCCTGAAGCTAAGTTGAGAAGTCAAAGCTTTAGAAAAGATTTAGTTAGAGCTGTGAGATCAATGAACTCATCAAGAACACCCAGCATTAAAGAAGGGGACTAAGAAGAAAACCTTGGGGAAAGCCTATGACCAACCATATGCATAGCGAAAAGCAGCAACTAAAAAATTAGAAGGACCAAGGAAACTCTGTGTCATATAAATCTGAAAAATGAGTTTAGAAAAGTGTATGGTTATTCATCAGACTAGGAGAAAGTGCAGATTTAACTTTAATTTAGTCATAATAAATTTTATAGAAATTGCAGATAGGTCAGTTTTATAATTGATTGATTATTTAAATTAGCTTTAAAGTGGCAATGGTTTGAATTCTGCAAAATTTCTGCTCTGCTGATGTCAGCATTGGGGAGTGCATTTCAGATGCTCCATATGTAACATGTAGACATGATGTTGCCCAGCAGAAAAAAGTATTTCATTTATGTATCTTTTTATTCACAGAAAATCTTCCCCAGACATAATACCTCTTGCTGTCCACACCCAATTTGTTTCACTGCTCATTGGCCATGATGTTGTCAAATGCTTATTACCCAGGCCAGTCCATGGTAAGGAGAATAGGTTTCACATATGAATCACTTAAACTTAATAAAGATCCATCATGTTTCCAAGTGACAAGGTCTATCAGAAATGAACCAAATTGGGATTCTGACTAAAAGTACATTTGAAACAAGGGAAGGTTTTAATTAGGATAAAAAGTGTCTACTAAAAAGGTCAGTAGGATTAAAAGATACAGCAGCTGTCAAATAAGTTAAAAAGTAAGAAGAAACCATTGGATTTATTCTTTAGGTGGATGTTATTTGGATTCCTTTTATATGCTATAAAAAGAGGCAGGAAAAAGAAGAGAATTGAGAAGGATCTGGGATAACTGTTCCCTCTCTTTCCTTTCCCATGATGACTGAGAATACTGGTTTTTACATTGTGCCATTTCAACTGGAGCTGTACGGCATCTTGGCTGTCTGGAAATTGATAGCTCTAAGACTTTTTAAATAGGAAGACAAAGTATCAAATACACTACATAGTTATGTGGTGTATGGTGTTAATGCTAATTATGTCATATTAATATGGTATTAAAATGGTGACAAAAGTCAATTTATAAAATATTTTATAGAGAATATTACACTGAATATGTTTCACCAGTCCATTGGTCTAAAAGGATAAATATCTTTGACTACAACATAATACAAATTGCTAAGAGCTCATAGGATTCTCCAAACACTTTGTGTATAATTATATCATTAAGATAAATATGATGACAGTGGTAACATTAAATTAGGAGAAGCTAACACTGTTTTAAAAATAATTTTCAATAACATATATTAAATATATTTTCATTTTCATTAGTTTAATTTTATTGACAAAATGCCTACGACAAAGTTAACTGGTTTTAAATTGCAGCAAACTTCATAATAGCATTGATATACCATTTTATTTGTTTACTATAATACCTTTAATGAAAGTATTGTTCAAACAAGACCTCAGATCCTCCTGTGTGACAACTATGCACTGAAAGTAAATTAATCAAGTTAAAATTTTTTCTCTATCAAATTAGGCTGATATTGAACTTGGGAGTTTGAAGAATCAGTATAGTTTATCTGTGACAACATGCAAATAAAATTGATAGATGATTTCAAATGTCATTTTGGCCACTTCAGTCATTTTTTTCTTCTTTCTCTATAGTTCCTGCAAGTGGACAGTGAATAGTAATACAATTGTATAAATATTTCAGATTTCCATACACCCAATATAGAGGAAAAGTGGGTTTTTGCTTATGTTCTTTAAATTCATTGCTCAGATTGTCCTCTCTCTGTGATCTGCTTTAGCCAATGGTTGTGGGCAAAAACAAGAACAAGAACAAAAACAAAAAACAGCATGTCAGTTTTAAGCCTTGGCCACAGAAGGTATTTTACCAAGGTCTTTTATTACTAAATTGACTTAGACATTCTTTTCTTTCTTTTTTTTAAATATGCTTTATTGACTATGCTGTTACAGATGTCCCAATTTCTTTTCCCTCTGCTCCCCTCCATCCAGTGACCCCTCCTCCCTCCAGATGCCTCCCCTTTTAGTCCATGTCCATTGGTTGTACATATAGTTCTTCTCGACCTCTTCCTGTCTACTCCACTCCCTCCTACTATGCTTCTTAATTCCTGCATCATCTCCCTCCCTTTTTCCCCTTCCCCCTCCCTACTGACCTCCACCCAATATGTTCCCCATACCTATAATTCTTTTCCCACTTTTGTTGCCTACTTAGTTTGCCTTTGTTTTGGTCCCCTAGCTTCTGTTGTTGGTTGTTGTGATACAGTTTTCACTTTAATGTTCATAGTTTTGATTCTCCTTCTTCTAAACCAGTCCCTTTAACATCTCATATAACAGTGGTTTGGATCTAATGAACGCCTTCAGTTTTATTTTGTCCTGGAAGCACTTTCTCTGCCCTTCTATTCTGAATGACAGCTTCGCTGGATAGAGTATTCATGGCTATATTTTTGATTTTCCGACAGAAAATCCGGAGCCGGAGTCCCTAAGGCGGTTTGACGTTGTAGTCAACACCGGCAACTCCTGCGGCGCACCTGAAGCCAAGCTGTATCGACTCCGTCTTTCCCTTGGACCCTTCAGCTGCGAAGAGAGGGGGGGTCTGCTGCATGGGCAACAGCAGACCCTCCATATTACCCTGCCCAGGCTCTGTAGCTTCAGCGTCATCGCAAGATGTCGATTCAACACGGGAGGAGACAGATACTACCATGTCACTCCCGAGTCGGACTGCACAGCCATTCTCGGCGGTGCAGATGGACTCTTAAGAAGCTACACCATCGTCTCTTGAGACGGACGGCTGCCGACGATTTTTGATTTTCATTACTTTGAATATTTCTTGCCAGTCTCTTCTTGTCTTGAGTCTCCTTTGAGAAATCAGCTGATAGTCTAATTGGGACCCCTTTGTACATGATTCTTTTCTTCTCTCTTGCTGCTTTTAAGATCCTCTCTTTACCCTTAATTTTTGACATTTTGATGATAATGTATCTTGGAGTGGTTCTCCCTGGGTCCAGTTTTTTTGGAACTCTCTGTGCTTCCTTCCCCAAGTTAGGGAAGTTCTGCTTCATTATCTTTTCACATAATTTTTCAATTTTTAGTTCTTCTTTCACCTTCTGGCAACCCTATAATTCAAATGTTCGTTTACTTATAACTGTCCCAGAGGTTTTTGAGCCTCTCTTCATATTCCTCACTTCTCGTTTCCTCTTTCTGCACTGGTTGACTGTTTGTTCCTTCCCTATGTTCCGATTTGTTGATTTGATCTCTGGTTTTCCTTTCCTCACCATTTGTCTCATATGTGGTTTTGTTCATTTCAGCAGGACTAGCCTTCGTTCCTTCCCTGTTTTGTTTAAGTCCTGCTGTTAGGTCTGTAAGCTGCCTTATGACTATAGCTCTGAACTGAGTCTCGGAAAGGTTTTCTATTTATTCATCACTTAGGTCCCATATTTGCTGTCTGGTGAGCTGTGTCACTGGGATCTCAATCATGATCTGTGTCATTCTGACAGTTTTGTGTTTACTTTTGCCTCCTGAGTGGGGCTGTCACACCTCCTATGCTATAGGGGGCGGAGCCCCGTGTGCTCCTCACTACCAGGCGACCCTTTTCACCTTGCTGTGGTGCTTTGTGTGGGGGCGGGTGTTCAAGATGGATTCCTGCTGTTACTCTCTGCTGAGAGACCAGGAGTCTCTTCCTCCATCCCCATGCCCTCTGGGACTCACAGTTCGAGGCAGTGGGGGTCTGCCTTCCCCAGCGTTGGAATCACGAGCTGACGGGTCTCAACTGCCACCGGGACTGCTCCCCTGGCATTTCTTGCAGTCCCACCATTATCCCTGCTGCTGCTGCCTCCAGCACAGCCTGACCTCTCCACTCTGGTTTCGCTCCTCCTACCCATCTGGAGGAGTACCACTGGTTTATAACTTCATACATTGGACTTCCATGTAGTTTTATTTTCTGGAACCTCTGGTTGTTTTTAGTTTTGAGGTAGCTGTAGTCCTTCTTAGTTGTGGAGGGAGACAGAGCGTGTCAGTCTAAGCCTCCATCTTGGCCGGAAGTCTAGACGTTCTTTTATTTCAGCCACAGAATTTCATGATGGCATCCAATGGCACAGGCCACAAATGCCCTACACCAAGGAGGGAAGAGCGAGAGGCTGGGACTTGCCTGAACTGTAAAGAAACACTGGAAACATATGTGGTAAGAGGACCAATCAATGGCTGTCTTTGATTGCTTCCACATTTCTTGCCATTGACATAGAGCCACATTTAGATGGCAACTCAAATCATGATTAGGTTTGACTGCTTCAAAATCTCCATCTCTGTCTTTGAAGTCAGGGATTTTTGCTGCACTGTGAGCACTGTTATTTTCAAAAGAGACTTTGTTGAGTGATATCAGTGCTACAACAAGAACAGCAAAGAAAAAAGAAGGATCTTTGGTAAAATAACCTTATTTTCTTTTTTGTAAAATATTTTTTTCACAAGGGAGCAGTTAACAATATAAACTCCACTGAATGGCATGAGTCCTTGTATAGTTCTCATACTTAAGTCTTTTGGGTCCCTGGGAGAAAAGACTGGTCTGTCAGGATTCACAATCACAATAATTCAGACACCTAAAAAAGGTCACCTTATTTTGTACCTAAAATTGGTGAAGGAGTACATACCTATAGCAAATGCCAAGAGGTATTTCAATGGTAAATCTTGTTATAGAGCAAAAGAATAAAGAGTGCCTGTTTTTACAAGACTAAGAAAATATGTATCTTCAGAATTCATCACACAAGTATGGCACCCATTATTCTTGCTTTAGGAACATCTCACAACCTACACCCAATACAAACACCACTGCCACAAACAAGGAAAAATAATTTATCTTCTGAAAAGCCTGTGGTTTTAGATGCAAAAAAAAAAAAAAAAAAAAAGTAGAGAATGTGAAGAAAATTGACTTATAAGAGACTTGTTCTGGACATATCTGCAAATATATAGCAGTCTACCTATTTACTCACCAAATCCCTCCCAATCAACAACCTTACCTAAAATATTCTATTTTATCTTGTTACTCCAATTGAAATTCCACCAAAGATGGATTAATCTTGGTTAATTAATAGTTTCTTATAAAACGGCCTCTGAACATTTATTAGGGATTTAGTCACATATTCATGCCACTTACCATAAAGGTTTATTTAGACTTTTGACACTTCCAGCTTCTAGACAGGATGAGCGGTTACTCATTGAAATCGCTTCCCTCTACTACATGAAAAGAGTACCTGTATGGTTTTACCACTGTTTTTTATCTTTAATGCTCATGAACACTCTAAAGATGGAGATCATATTATTTATTTATTGCTGCATAACAAATTACCCCCAGAATGTAATAAATTAAAACAACAACATGTATTATCATATAGTGTGTGTAGGTCAGGGATCTCAGTGTGGTTCACCTACATCTTCTGGCTCAGGATCTCCTGCAGGCTGCAGTCAAGGAGCTGGCTGTGGCTATTGTCTCATCCTCAGGCTCCAGTGGGGAAGAATCTCCTTCTATGTTTGCTTACATGGTTTTTGGCAGGATTCATTTCTTTGTAAAATTTTGGACTAAGGGTTTCAGGTGCTCGTTGGCTTCTGGTTTTCCAATATGTCACGAATACTGGTGGACATTCATATTTTCAGAGATTATCAGTGCTGAGGCAACAATGGCAGAGAAGAAAGGATTTTAGTGGAATCTGCTCTCTGGTGAATGCTCTCTGTTCTATGTCCCATGGCCTCCCCACAAGGTAGCTCATATTATGGCACCTTGCTGTAATAGTGTGAGCAGCTGAGAAGAGCCAGAGAAATGGCACCCAAAATGTAAGCCACCAGATTTTTTGTAACCTAATATTTGAGATGATATCCCATCATTTCCCCATATTCTCTTCAATAAAAGCAAGTCACTAATTCAGGCAACAGTCTAGGGCAGGGGCTACAAAAGGTATAAGTACCAGGAGGCAGGTTATTAAGAGTCATTTAAAAGGACTTTTACCACAGGGAGAGACAGATTTTGAAGATGAGGGGCTAGAGAAAAAAGTGTGACTAAAAGGTCTTGGAGAATTTAGGAAAATTTATGCAAATACACAGAACTGGGTTCTGATATACCACAACCGTGTTCCCAGAAATAATCATTTAAAACTGTCCTTTGAAGAAGATACTGTTATTATTTCTAACTTACAATGGGAAAATCTAAAATTTGCCGAAGATTTCACAGCCCTTGAGTAATGCTGGAATATTAACTGAGGCATTTGAATCCCAGACCCTATATTTTATTTGTATAGTTATTGTACTAGAAGGAGGAAAGCAGGAAGTGTAGAAAGGGAGCTATACAAATGCCAACAATAAATAATTATGTTTCAAGAAAAAAAGGTCAGATATTATCATAAGTCTTACCAAATGAAGGAAAATTTCTTTTCTCCCACTTCATTATCTTTTTGTCTTGATTTCATGCTTCAAGACAACTCAGATCAGCACTATTCATATCAGAGATCAGATTCATACTATTTTAACTGAAAATTTTACTTAGGTATTTGTAGATTTACATGATGTTGTATGGAGTAATACAGAGGATTAATATAGGAATATATGCACTTGATTCAGTATATTAATTCCCTGTTGCTGCTGTAACAAATGGCCACATGTTTAGTGGCTTAATGCAACAGATTTAGTATTGAATCATTTTGCATGTCAGAAGTCCAAAATGGGTTTTGGGGGCTAAAATCAAGATGATGGCATGGCCACATTCCTTCTGGAGGCTCTGAGAAAGAATCTGTTTCCTTGCTTGTTCTAACTTTAGAGGCTGCCCTCATTCCTTAGCTTGTGGCTTCCAGCCAGTAATTGCATCACTCTGATCTCTGCTTCCATAGTCACATTCACTTCTTTGACTCTTCTGTCTCTCTCTTTCCCTTATAAGGACACAGTAATTACACTGAGCCTACCAAAAAAAATGCAGCAAATTCTCATTGTCCCAAGATCCTTAATCATATATGCAAACTCCCTTTTGTCATTCAAAGTACATACAGGTGCCAGGGATTACAATATGGGTATGTTGGGGAGGTATTTTTTTCCTGCCTACTACACCTGATTTCTCCCAATGATAATATTTTGCAGAAAAATAAAAAAATTACTGAAAAAGAAAATATAGCACAATATTACAACCAGGTTATTTACATTGATGCAATTCACAAATCTCATTCAGATTTCCCCAGTTTTATTTATACTCACATTCGTATTTAATTCTCTACAGTATGTATGTCTGTTTATCACTAAACTCAAGACACTGAAGAGTTCCATTACCACAAGGATCCCTAATGTTGTTCATCTATAACACCTCCCTTCTCCTTAACCCTACCCCAACATTTCTACCTCCTGAAAACCATTCTTTTTAAAATTCATTAAAAAAATTTTGTCATCTCAAAAATCTTATATAAATCGAATGAGATAGTATGTAATCTTGTAATCTTTGGGACTGGTCTTTTTCATTTAGGATAATTCCCTGGAGAATCATCAAAATTGTTATTTGCATCAATGCCTCTTTCCTTATTATTGCTAACTAGTATTCTATGGAACATATGTAACAGATTTTTTTTAACCACTCACCTGTTGAAGGACAAATGGGCTGTTTTCAGTTTGGAGCTATTGCAAATAAAACTGCTATGAATATTTGTGTACAGGCTTTGCTATAAACATAAATTTTTATTTCTCTTGAAAAATGCCAACAGTACAATTAATTATTAGATTGCATGTTTACATGTTCAGTTTTGTAAAAAACTGTAAACTGTTTTCCAGAAAAACTGTATCATTTTGCATTCCACTAGCAATATATGAGCAATCAATTGCTGCATTCTTGTCAACTTTTGTTGCTGTCACTATTTTTTGTTCAGCCATTCTGACCGGTGTGTAGTGAAATTTCATTGTGGTTTTCATTTGCATTTCCCTAATGGCTATTGATGTTGACCATCCTTTCATGTTCTTATTTGCCATCTGTATGTCCTCTTGATATTTTATTTTTTAATTGGATTGTTTGATTATTGTTTTTTGTTGTGTCTTAGTATAGTTGAGTTTTACAAGTTATTTATATATTCTAGATACTAGTCTTTTGTCAGATGTTTTGCAAATATTTTCTCCCTATCTATTGACAGTCTTTCATCCTCTTCATACAAACTTTTATAGAACAAAAGCTTTTGATTTAATTTATTTTTTTAACTTATTGATTTGAGAGAGAGAGAGAGGAAGGAAAGGATAGAAAGAGAAAGAGAAACATCTATCTGTTTTTACACTTATTGATGCATTCATTGGTTGATTCTTGTATGTGCCCTGACCAGGCATCAAACCTGCAACCTTGGCATATCAGGACAATGCTCTAACCCTCTGAGTTACCGAGCCAGGAAAAAACTTGTATTTTTAATGAGGTCCAATGTATGAACTCTCCATCTGACTGTGATTTTGTCTGATTGTGATTTTGTTGCCGAGTGTATGAACTCTTTGCCTAAACCTAAATCCTGAATATTTTATTCTATTTTTTTCTCAAAAGGTCTATACTTTTTATTTTATATTTAAGTACATGATTAATTTTTGCTGACTTTTGTATAAGGTGTGACAACTGGGTCAAGGTTCATTGTTTTGTCTATGGATATCTAATCATGCTAACGTTATTCTATTAAAAAGCTATGGTCCATTTATTTGCATTTGCATTTATGTCAAAAATTAGTGGAGCCCTGGCTGTGTATCTCAGTTGGTTAAAATTTGATCCCAGTATGCCAAGATTGCAGATCTGATTCCCAGTAAGGACACATACAAGAATCAACCAATGAATGCATAAACAAGTGGAAAAACAAGTCAGTGTTTTCTCTTTATCTCTTTCTTTCTTTCCCTCCCTATCCCTCTCTCTAAAATTGAAAAAAAAAAATTTTTAATTTAATTAGTTGGGAATATTTGTGTGGGACTGTTTCTAGGTTCTCTGTTCTGTTCTGTTCATTTACACATCAATCCCTCTGCCAATACACTGCTTTCAATATTGTAGTTATATAATAGCCCTAAAGTTAGTGATTTCTCCCACTTTCTTCTTCTTTGTTAATATTTTCTTTCTAGTCTACATCTGTACCTTTCCATATACATTTTAGGGCAAACTTGTCTAAACCTATAAAAAACAAACTTGATGGGACTGCTTTAAGCCTATAGATAAACTCGGGGATAATTGACACAGTTATGTTAAGTCTTCCAATCCTAAAATAGATAATATCTCTTCATTTACTTAGGTCTTCTTTTGATTTATTTTTAGCAACACTTTGTAATAATTAGAATACAGAACCTGTTTTAAGATGCATCTAAATATTTCTTTATCTTTGGGATAATTGCAAATGGAAATGGTGTTGTGTATTTTATTTCAGCTTTTTCATGTTCATTGTTAGTATATACAAATATGCTTGATTTTTATGGGTTGATCTTGTATCATGAAATCTTACTGAACTCACTTTTTAATTTTAGGAACTTTTTGTTGGTCAGTTGGGATTTTCTATATACACAATCATGACGTCTGCCAACAGAGACATTTTTATATCTACCTTTTTAATTTGTATGCTTTATAGCAGTGGTTAGAGTCTGCAATACTGTACTAAATAAGAGCGGTGAAAGTGAACATCTTGGCCTTGTTCCCATTCTTAGAGGAAAAACATTCAGACTTTTACCATTAAGTATGAATTAAATGTATGTGTTTTACAATAGCTCTTTTATCAATCTGAGGTAATTTCCCTCTATTCCTAACTTGAACTTTGGTGTTGAACTTTGTCAAGTGCTTTTTCTGTGCCAATTAATAGGGTTATGTCATTTGTCTTCTTCAGTTTGTTGATATAGCAGTTTATATTGATTGATTTCTACTCTTTATTCTTCTTTTATTCTGCTTCCTCTTCCTCTACTGCTGCTTCTTTATGCTCACTTTCTGTTTTATTTTAATTATATTGATTATATTGATTTGCCCTCATGTTCACTGGTTTTATTTTTTTGTATTTTACTATTTATATATGTTTTCTTACAATAATAACAGGTTAACAGTTAAAAATGTGGCATATGTTTTTTAAGTATTAAAAAGACAGTAATAGCAATTCATAAATCTCTAATCTGGATATGATCTCTTCACTGATTTCACCTTTTTTTTTTAAACCTTTATTGTATTTTGTTCCATTACCAGTTACTCCTCTTATACAGTTCCCTCTGCCCCCCAGCTATCACCACACTATTATCTAGTTTGATGGCATATAATTGTTCATAATATTTTCTTACAGTCCTTTGTATTTCTTTGGTGTCAGTTGTTATTTCTCCTCTTTCATTTCTGATTTTATTTATTTGGGTTTTTTCTCTTTTTTTCTTGATGAATCTGGCTAAAGGTTTGTCAATCTTGTTTATCTTTGCAAAGAACCAGCTCTTGGATTCATTGATCTTTTGTGTTGTTTTTTAAGACTCTATTTCTTTTATTTCTGCTCTGCTCTTTATTATTTCCTTCCTGCTACTCACTTTGGGCTTTGTTTGTTGTTCTTTTTCAAGTTCCCTTAAGTGTGAAGTTAGATTTTTTATTATAACTTTTTCTAGTTTTCTGAGATAGGCCTCTAATGCTATGAATTATTTTCCAGTGTCCCATAGATTTTGGATTGTTATGTCCTCATTTTCATGTGTTTCAAGGCATCTTTTGATTTCTTCTTGATCACATTGTTCACCCATTTGTTGTTTAATAACATGTATTTAGCTTCCATGTCTGTTTGCTTTTAGTGTTCTTGTGATTGATTTCTAGTTTTGTAGCACTGTGGTCAGAGAGGATGCTTGATATGATTTTAATCTTCTAAATTTGTTGTGACTTGTTTTGTATCCTAACATGTGATCTATTCTAGAAAATATTCCATGTGCACTTGAAAACTATGTATATTCTGCTGCTTTGGGGTGAAATGCTCAGAGGATATCAATTTAATCCATTTGATCTAGTGTGTCATTTAAGGATGCTCTATCTTTGTTGATTTTATGTTTGGAAGATCTATCCATTGAAGTCAATAGGGTGTTAAAATCACCAACTGTGACTGTGCTTCTATCTCTCCCTTTATGTCCATCAGGATTTGCTTCACAGGTTTAAGTGCTCCTATGCTGGATGTGTAAATGTTTACTAGGATTATACACTCTTATTGGATTGTTCCCTTTATCATTATGCACTGTCCTTCTTTGTCTTTTACTGTAGCCTTTGTTTTAAAGTTTATTTTGTCAGATAAAGGTACTGCTACCCCAGCTTTTTTTATCTTTCCATATGCATAAAATATGTTTTTCCATTCCTTTACTTTTAGTCTGTGTGTATCTTTTGATCTGAGATGGGTCTCTTGGAGGTAGCATATATATGGATATTGTTTTCTTATCCATTCAGGTACCCTATGTCGCTTGGTGTCACATTTCAGGTGATTATTGATAGATATACATTTAGTGCCATTTTATTGTTAGACTATTTGCTTCTGTCTTTTTCTTTTCTTTTCTTATCTCTTTTTCTTCTTCTTAAAGCAAGGTCTATAACATTGGTTGCAATACTGGTTTGGTGTTAACAAATTCCTTTAGCTTTTTCTTGACTGGGAAGGTCCTTATTTCTCCTTCAATTTTAAATGATAGCCTTACTGGGTAGAGTAGTTTTGATTGTAGGTCCTTGCTTTCCATCACATTGAATATTTTATGCCCCTTCCTTCTGGCCTGAAATGTTTTTGTTGAAAAATCAGATGGCAATCTAATTGTTGCTCCCTTGTATATAGCTACCTTCTTTTCTCTTGTGGCTTTTAGGATTCTCTCCTTGTCTTTAAGCCTTGTCATTTTAATTATCACGTGTCTCGGTATAGGCCTCTTTGGGTCCAACTTGTTTGGGACTCTCTGAGCTTCCTGGACTTGTGTGTCTTTTTCCTTCACCAGATTGGGGACATTTTTGGTTATTATTTCTTCAAATAGTTTCTCGATCTCTTGCTAACTCTTTTCTGCTTCTGGTATTCCCACGATGTGAATGTTGTTACATTTCATGTTGTCCAAAATGTTTTTTAAGCTCTCCTCATTTTTTAAATCTGTTTTTTCTTCTTACTGCTCTGCCTGGGTGTTTTTTCCTACTTTGTTTTCCAAATCACTGATTTGATCCTTTCCTTCATCTAACCTACTGTTTATTCTTTCCAGTGTATTATTTATTTCAGATACTGCATTTTTACTTCTGACTGGTCCTTTTTTATGGTTTTGGTGTCTTTTCTTAAGTTATTGTGTATCCTATAATTATTACTCTAAACTCTATATCTAATAAATTGCTTGTCTCCATTTCATTTCATTCTTCTTCTGGAGAATTCTCTTGATCTTTCACTTGGGATCTGTTTCTTTGCCTTCCCATTTTGACTGCTTTGTATTTTCCACCTTAGTTTTTAAACTAATTAATGATATATTCTCAAGCTGTAATCAGCAGCCTGGCTTAAGCACCACAAGATGTAATTCTTATGGGCGGGGCTCTTGCTTCCCCTCAGCCTGATGCCACTTGGAGGGACCTCTCTGCCTGAGAACTGCGGCTTCTGCAGTATGAGGGATGACTCAACACAGAGATCCTGGCAGTTGTTGCTTCAGTTCTCTTCCCAGAGCCACCAACCCCAAACTTTCCTCAAGCATTTCTAGCCCACTCTGCCTTCCCTGTGCCTGAGCCCAGGGTAGAGTGGCTACAAATGAAATTTTGTGCATTGGCCCTTTAATAGGCTCTCTGTGTCTCCAGCCATCTCTTCCCTGGCAGACAGAAACCCTGCTGCTTTTCACAGCTAGATGTTATTTGGGTTCCTTTCTGTCTCTGGTGCTGTAGGCTGGGGAGCCCAGCTTGGTATTTAGACCCCACATGTCTCAAGGGGAAGCTCCCCAGCAGAAGATGGTGTGATATGAGAAAGGAACCACAAGCCAAGGAAAGTATGTGGCTTCTAGAAGCTGGTAAGGCAAGGAACTTGATTCTCCTCTAGTCTCCAGAAAGAATGCAGACCTGCTGACACTTTGATTGCAAAACTTCTGACCTCCAGAACTATAAGAAAACTGTTACAGCATAAATAAAAAACTAATAAAACTTTCAGGTAAGTTTTCCTTAAATCATGTTCACTTGTACACTTTCACCCCTTTCCATTCCCTTTCTAATAACCCTACTGCTCTTTGGCCTAACTGACAAGTTAGAGGAAAAAAACATGTTCTGTAGTTGGTTTTGAAAACCCTATTTCTACTAAGAATAGTATTTAAAAACTCCCCTGAAGACTCAAGGGAAACTTTTAAATCAAAGGGATTTGTGTGTCTGTGTGTCCATGTGCACACATATATACAAATGAGTGCAAAAATTTCTCTATTAAAAAATATATATATATATTCAACATATCAGGATCTCAGGCTGTCTTTTTATGTGGTTGTAACTAAAAAACATAACTCAGAATTATAGTCTAATGCATATGGCTTTGGGGGCTTTTAAATTTTTAATTTAGGCATATACTTATTACTAACAATTTTCACTTAGTTGTAGTAATCAAAACAGAGAATAGATCTCTGTTAATGAAAATATGATGAGTAATTCTTTCTATAATGGTGACAAAATAATGACTCAGGAAGGAGCCAGACAGGGTGCAGTACATCCCCATGTTTTTTTCTTAGGAGAAATGGATTACAAATTCTATATGAAACACACTAAGAAAAATTGATATAGATCAAATTCAATTATGTCTAAACCATTTATGGCATCTAGAATGTTTACTGAGATGTAAGTTGTCTTGAAAACACAGCTGGAAATCACATTCCCAGATGGAAGGAAGAGAAGTCAAAATCATCCTCTCTGGCAAATTTACAAACAAAATATTATGTTTTAATGGTATAAGCAAGGGAAGGGTTTATATGTGTGTGCATCCTTTATCCTCTTTTCCCATTCTAAGCATTGCCCATTCTGGAGCATTGCCCATTCTTTAGCATTTTAGATAGGCTCGCTGCCCTTTGCTTTGGGTGATGGTGAATCCAAATCTTTTTTTTTCCTAGACAGCATCTTGTAATTTTAGTGTTTAGGTGGAATAGGAACAGGAGAAGCAATTATAACTTAATGAAATACAATATGTATGGCTAAATACCATATTTAGTAGTACTTTCTTCAACATTGTATATATCGGCACTAGAAGCATTTATGAGAGAGAAAGAGAGAGAGAGAGAGAGAGAGAGAGAGAGAAAAGCAAGCAAGAAAGAATGAAAGGGAGAAAAAAATCATTTGCAGAGATGATTATGGTCAAATAATTAAAGTACTTTTATGTCCCATAAAATAACTTTAGTTCTCATTGTAGTTATATTTTTAAAAGAAGGATTGCAGCTACTGAGAATATCTATTCTCAAAAGTAAATTAATCAAAATGTCAGTTTATACACATATACACACAATATCACACATAAAGCATTCTGAAATATATTCCCAGTTAAAAAGACAGATTTTAAATAAATATTTCATAGAATGTCATTTTGCATTAAACTTAATAGTTCAAGATTTTGCCTATAGTATTGGCAAATTGATTTTTATTTTCCTTGAACATTATCATTAGCACGTCATCTTTCTGCCTTCCCTTTAGTGGTTTCCTGGGATATTTAGAGCAAACAAAAACCAATTTTCCCTGCCAATTAAGACTTTCCACCTTTTCTTGTTTCCTTTCTTCCTCCCCCCTTTCTTTTTCCTCCTTTTATATTTTCATTTCTCTTTCTCTCTCTCTCTCCAGTTAGATATTAAGTCCTTGCTATGTAGTAGGCACTATTCTAAGTGCTGATGCCAGTACGGGAAACAGAAATGTCAAGGCCATTGCTCTCAGGGAGTTTCTGGAAATGCAGAAGTATATTAAATAGATCAAGAGATGCTGGCCTTAAGCCAAAGAAGCCCAAGTTCAAAACTTAAAAACAATTTCTGGAGCTGAGTTTCAAACTTGGCTTTGTAACTAATAAACACCTGGCCTTTTATAAATTACTTAATCTCCATGAGGCTAAATATCATTTGTGGAAAGACAAGAGATAATAACAATAATATGGTAATGTTGATGGTGATGAAAAAGAATAATAACTGCTTTATAGTTTCAATGAAAAGACTGATTGAGATAATATTCTTAACTATACAATTGGACATTGTAAAATCTCAATAAATGCTATTGTTACCATTAATATCACTGTTTTGGGGCTAAATAATACATGTGTGCTGAAGAATTTTCTGTATTTGAGAACTACCAAGCATCTTGCTATGACTCATAATAATAATGGTTTTTAATGACCAAAATAATATTCTCCTGGAATCTAACTGACTTGAAATAGGTAAAGAAAATACCTGAAAATGGCCAACAGAATGATTTTTCCTCCCAATACTCTTCCAAATTAAGGGGATGAAGGCAATTTTATTATAAGTCAATATGTAACCTAATGTCCTTGTACAATCTACTGAAAGAAGAGAGAAAGCAACGCCCGGGCCTGCAGCCCACCACTCCTCCAGGGCCAGGTGGCATTCACACAGCACATGCTTCTCAGCTCCTGATTGGCTGCCTGTCTTATCTGCTTCTTTTCAACCTGACAGGGGTCGATAAAGCTTTGCAGAGAACAAAGAAGATGTACAGAATAATAATGGCAAAAAAGAAATTGAGAATCTTGAACTATACTTCAGTCTGGTGACTAACGAACAGACCATTCATTCTAGGACATGCATTTATTTTAAGCTCTAATTATTATTATTATTATTATTATTATTATTATTATTATTATTATTATTATTGAAACCAATGCAAGAAGGAACATATGAAGCAAGGGTTATAACATAATTTATTGTGAGAGCATCAAAGATCCCATGAACAAGAATGGGGGAAAGAAAAGACAGTTTATGAAATGAGTCACTGCTAGGTCTTATGTTGGTATTCCCATGTAAATTGCTTTGTCCAGATCCTTTTATACTCATTACTGAAATTATAGTGAAAAATAAATGAATGGTGCCCACACAAAGAACTTCAGGATCACCATGGTTATTACTTGAAGGAAAATGATTTGCATTTTATTGTAGCAATATAATGATTCCATTAACATAAAAAGAAAAAATATAGGTTATAGAATAAAAATGACTTAGTTTGAAGAGAAATGCCATGTAATTGAAGCAGTCCTGGGCCAGGAATTAGGTATCCAAGGGTAAGTTTTAATATACAGGGTGGGGAAAAAGTAGGTTTACAATTGTTTGTGCAGGAAACAGTTTATTCTTGTAGTAGTATTTATTAATAATTGTATTGTTTTTCATGTGAACAACTGGAAACCTACTTTTGCCACAACCTGAATCTTTAATTTAAAGCAGAACCCTAGGCCACTTACAAAATAAATCTCTGACCCCCAAGGAGCCTTTAAAACCTACCTCAGCACTGGCTGGTGTGGCTCAGTGGATTGAGTGCCAGCCTGCAAACCAAAGGGTTGGGGCACATGCCTGGGTTGCAAGCCAGGTCCCCAGTTGGGGGTGCGTGGGAGGTAACCACACATTGATGTTTCTCTCCATCTCTTTCCCCCTCCCTTCCCCTGTCTCTTAGAGTAAATAAAATATTATATTAAAAAAACAAAAACAAAAAAACTACTCATATTCCCCAAACTTGACTTGTAAATGTTGTAATTTTTTATCACTGGAGTCACCTCTTCTTCTATCCCCTTCCTCATCTACTGTTCTCTTCTCTGGATTTATTTTGATAGACATATACCAAACTCTAAACCCTCTCTACTCCAAGTATGCAAAATAAGGACTGGAAATGGAAAGTATTGTTATCTATTAGAAATGCAGACTCTTGGGCTCTCCCTAATTCTACTGAATCAGACTCTGCAACTTGACAAGATTCCCTAGTAATCCTTTTGCACATGTGGAATGAGGAGCACTAATCTTATGCCATTTAACTATCCCCTTAGCTGTGAATAATCATTTGTTCTATACCCCAGTTGCTGAGATAGGAGGTTGAAAACAAATAATATAAGCTTTTAAACCGGAAAGGACCATGTCTGGTCATTTAGACTAGACACCTCATCTTAAAGTCAGAGGAATACCAATCTGCTCAAAGTCACATTCTTCCTGAGCCAAGAGAAAAATTCAATCTGCTGGCTTGAGTCACAGGTACTTCTCAACAATACCATGTTAGCAAAAATTTACTTTGCTACTGAACTTTTATATTTTTCTCTCTGCAGCCATAACAAAATTAATCAAAGTTTGCCTAGGTAGTTTGTGGTCTTTAGACTCTTAGGCTCCCATGTGTATACTTAATTATAGTAGAAAAGAGCCATAACCACTGGTTGAAGACTGCTGCTATCTGCATAGCTGGAGGGCTAGCTTGGCTAATTCACCACATTTTGCCTCTGGTTCCTCAATTATCAAGTAGGAAATGATTCATCTCTATGGAGACCTTTGACAGTCTCAGCTGAAAAGCCTCTGAGAATAAAGCATTACCATGCCCTGTAAGTGAAAACTTCCCATTCTCTAAACTCTTTCACTGTATGGAACTCAAACTAAAATTAACAGCTGTCATTGGTCTTTGTTGTACATTACTCCACATTTAATTCCCATGGACACAGCCAAAGTTGCTTTGCAGATCAACTACTCTAAGAATGCAAATCTGTGGAAGTAACAGTATATAGTAGGGCAAGCAATAGATTTGAGGTTACAAGTTCTGGATTTGAGCTTCAATTCCTCCACTTACCAGTTGTGTGCATTTAAGCTGTTATTCCAACTCTTTGGATTTGTTTCCTCATTTAAAATGGCCTTCATATGACTGTATCACCAGATTTTTTAAAACTTGTCCCTGGTGTTGACACTGCCTTTTCTATGTGTCCTTGTCCAACTTTCCCAGTATTCATACCTTTGTTCGCCTTTCTAAGATCACCAGTTTTTCATGTTGGTGTCCATGAGGCCCCAGGCAAGATGACTCTATTCTCAGCTCCTCCAGAAGAACATGTGGCCACACCAGTCCAGTGAGTACATGTAGTATTTTCTGGCCACAATGACTGAGTTCAATAGTCAACATATGAACTAACAAGCTAGCCCAACAGAGTGAACCTTGAGGCTGTCTGAGGAATCCTGATCAAGAAGTTATCTTCCTCTTCACTGTGTTGAAACAACATGATGTGTGAAAATGCTATGACTATCGGCTTCCAGAGGAGCCAGCTTGAGGACAAAGCTGACCCACTAAAGTGGCAAAGCTAAAAGAATTGCTGAGCTGCAGCCCTAATGACATGGTCAACTTCTGGATACAAGAACACCTAAAAGCAACCTAACTGCACTTTTCTGTTATCTGAACCAATTATCTTCATCGGTTAAACTAGTTTGAATCTGGTTTTCTATTTCAGGAAACTCAATTATACTGACATAAACATTTACTCAATAAAACCTGTAAGTAGCCAAGTTCTTATATAGGTTCCTTAAATTACATATGATTTGCCTTATTCCATAGACTTAGAATGTGATCTCTGAACAGGGATTTTTCAACACTGAGGTAAAATACATTTCAGTGTTTTGTAAACTGAGAATTACTACAAAAATATAAAATATAATTTTTCACAAAGTAGTGAGTCATAAGAAAACTATTTGATCAGTGATTCTTACCTCTTTGGGGGTTAAGTATTAATGAAATTGGACTTTGGCCAAGATGGAGGCATAGACAGACATGCTGCATCTCCATCCACATCTAAGAAGGAATACAACTACTTCAAAACTAGAAACAACCAGAAGTTCCAGAAAATCAAATTGCATGGAAGTCCAAAAAACAAAGATATAAAGAAGAAATACTCATCCAGACAGGTAGGAGGGACGGAGCCGGGGCAGAGAGGATGCTGTGTGGTGGCGGCAACAGCAGTGGCAGCAGTAGGCGGGCAGAAAGAGCAGTCACACATTTTAAAAAGTCAAGAGGGACACCTGGGGAGCGTTCCCAGCTCCTCACTGGATCCCAAAGCTCACAGTCCCAGAATTGGGGAAAATCAACCCTCGTTGCTTCTGACTGTGCAAACCAGTGGGAGTTGGGGTGGAGGCAGAAACTGCCAGTCTCTCAGCTGAGTCCACTTATTTAAAGGGCCCCCACAGTCCTAGAATATCCACAGACTCACCCACTCTGGGAACGCAGAGCTAGAGGGGCACTAGTCTGGAGTGGAACTGGGAGAGGTGCCTGGAAAAGGGGCGAGTGCTGCGCAGGTGGCATTGTTCCCTCTCAGATCCCTCCCCCGCATATAGCACCACAATGTGGTGAAACATGTCGCCCTATACTGAGGAATTCCTAAGGCTCTGCCCCTTACAATGTAACAGGAGCAACAGCTCTACCTGGGACGCAGAGGCAAACAAACACAGGAGCCTGTCAGAATGAGGAGATAGAGACATATGGCCCAAGAGGGATAATGGATCAAGGTTCCAGTGGGAGAACTATGTGACAAGGAGATAGCCAACCTCACAGATGAGGAGATAGCCAACCTAACAGATGCAGAATTCCAAACACTGGTGAAAAAGATGCTCACAGGCTTGACAGATATGCTTGCGTATGGCAAACACATATGAGAAGAAGTGAAGGCTATGCTAAGTGAAATGAAGGAAAATCCACACAAAACCAATAGTGAAGGGAAGGAAACTGGGGTTCAAATCAATGATTTGGAACATAAGGAAGAAAAAAAAACAGTCAACCAGTGCAGAATGAGGAAGCAAGAATTGAAAAAAATGAAGAAAACTTCCCAAATTTTGTTAAGGAGATGGACATACAAGTCCAGGAAGCATGGAGGGTCCCGGGTAAGCTGGACCCAGAGGGGACCACACCAGGACACTTCATGACTGAGATGTCAAAGGTGAAAGATAAAGAGAGAGTCCTGGGGGCAGCAAGAGAGAGGCAGAGAGTTGCCAACAGGGGGGTGCCTATAGGACTATCAGCTGATTCCTCTGAGGACATTTTGCAGGCAGGAAGGGACTGGCAACAGTATTCAATGTGATGAAAGACAGCATGCAACCAAGATTACTCTATCCAGCAAAGCTGTCATTTGGAATGGAAGGGCAGATGAAGTGCTTCCCAGACAAGGTAAAGCTAAAGGAGTTCATCATCACCAAACCATTATTATATGAAATGTCAAAGGGACTTACTTAAGAAAAAGATCAAACCTATGAACACAAAAATGACAACAAACTCACAACTATCAACAACTGAATCTAAAAAAAGAAAACAAAATCCAGCTAAGCAAACCAGAATAGGAACAGAATCATAGGTATGGGGATCATTTGGAGGTTATCAGCTGGGAGGGGCAGGGGGAGAAATGGGAAAATGGTGCAGGGATTAAGAAGCATAATTGGTTGGTACAAAGTAGACAGGGGAATAAGTTAATAATATAGGAAAGGGTGAAGCCAAAGAACTTATATGCACGACCCATGGACATGAACTAAGGGCATGGGATTGCTGGAGGGAAGGGGGGTAGTGGGCAGAGGGGAGCAAAGGGGAAATAATTTGAACTATTGTAACAATATAATCAATAAAATATAGTAAAAAAATAAATTAATGAAATCTGTGGACTTTATCTCTTAAAATACAGGGTGTGGCAAGAGTAGGAGTACATGTGTTTGTATGGAAAACAACATAATAAATAATAATGCAAGAATAACTCAGTTTTGCATAGTCACAACTATAAACCTACTTTTGCCCTACCCTGTACTGAGTACACACATAGAAGCAATTTTCACATGATTTCAGAGAGTTTATAAACAAAGTACACAGGACATTTTTGATTTCTCCAAAATTGATCTTTGAGGATTGGTTCTTAATTTGTGATCCATGGGGCATTCAGTTGCCAAAAAGGTTAAGAACCACATACTATCTTAAGCACCATAGAGACCTCAGAATTCTTCTACTGAATATATTCTACCAGGAAACTCCTAAATCTAAGCCGTATTAGAATTCAGACAAAGCTCCATTACAATTAATGTCATAATTAGAGTTGTTTTGCTACAGTCAATTTTTCCATGTTTTCCTTCTGAACTTCATTACATGTCTCTTTAAATTAGTTCATAACACAGTACGGATAACAATAAAGAAAGTGTCCCAGGGACAAGTCAGACTATTTTTCTCTCACTGGGAAAATCTTTGGGTTTGGCAACACAAATCAATTGGATTGATAGAAAGTTCATATTTGAATATAAAAATGTAATTTTAGTGGGTAAGGTTGGGAAATTATTCATGAAAATCTGAAATACAGATTGAAGTGGAAAATGCTAAGATAATTCAACTCAAGATCTTGTGGTATAATTTTATGTCTATTAAGAAGCAGCTCCAGATTTCTATGTTCATGTCTTTGATTCAAACCAGAGAAAGGAGAGGGAAGCAAAAAGAAAACAGGAACATAATTAAGAGGCAGGTTCAGTCTGGTGGGAAAATATCTCCATTACCCATCTCAAACACTACAAAACTTGAATCAGAAAATCCTTGGCACAAAAGAGCAACGATGTATTTATGATCAATCTTGTGGAAAAAGGGGGAGTTTGAGAGTCAGGAAAACCTTGATTTGAATTTCAATTCTGCTACCTTCTTGCCATGTGACATGGAGAATTTACCTAATTGATTTTCGTTGTCCATATTTTTATTCTTGCCCTCACTCCACAGTCTCTTCTCAAAATCCCCAATTGCCATGCCTCTCCAGTTATGCCCAAATGTGCTTGCTAGCATGGTCTTCACTTATGGATTCTGCCTATAACCATCTTCCCCAGACAAACAAAGGACTTACTTCCTCACTTTCTACAAGTATTTCCTTAAATTTCCTCTCTTCATTTTCTTCTCTGATGATCATTTTAACACTGCAACATGGTCCCACTCACTCCCTTATGCAGTTCTAAGTGTTCTTTTTTTTTTCTTAGCATATATCATCATCTTTACACAATAGATGATATTAATATACTTGTAAACATTGTTTATTCTACTTCTTCCCAGCAGATTATAAACTCTACAAAAGTAGGAAAGTTTTATGTTTGGTTCTCTGATATATTCCCTTCAACTAGAAGAATACCTGGTACATAATAGGAATTCAATAAGTATTTGATTTCTTTTAATAAAAAAACTCTAAGTTTTTTAATCCAGAAATTGGACAGAAAAGTGTTTTCAAAAGGTTTTCTACATATTGAAATGATATATTTTTGTTTGACTAACAATGTCTACCAAAGAGTTGGTTAATAACTGTTTTATTCTCTATTCTCCCCTAAGAGTCTTACTGAAGATTTAACAGGCTGATATTAATTACTTTTTAGTAACCATATTTTTTATTCATGGCCATCTTTGGTATTTGGGTAACCAAAATCTCGCAAGATCATATGAAGAGCTGTGTTAGATCTTGTGGACAATGCCAGCATATGAGTATTTCAAGGTATAAGCATGCTGTAATATTAATATAAGTGCAGATCTGAAATAGGAAGATCAACTGAAAAAAATTAAAATGACATATAAGCGCTTTTAAAAGTATAAGTAATATCTGACCAGTGTTTAAGCTGAGCCTCCCAATTTATGCTAGCCACTGAGGAAGAAAAATGACAAATAAACAACTGAGATTAAGGGATGGTTGTTAGAACCCAATCTGGGAGCTATCTGGGCCTAGGTTTTCATTTGAGGAAATTCCATTTCTGGAAGGATGAAGATTCTATGGCTTCTGATAAATATTACCTGTGTTCACTTTCAAGAGGAGAGGAAGCTTGTGCATAACAAAACCTTGAAACTGATTAAAGAGTATCTGAAGGCATATCTCAAAATCCTGGCTTATCCACTGTGCTGAGAATTTCAGTTGATAAATAATGCAAGAGCAAAGGTGTTAGGAGAAAGTTCAGCAAAAATAATTTGAACTTCCATTAAGAGAGTGTTACAGCAATCTCTCTTCTCCATCGCACCATTAAACACCTCATTACCATGAGCTCTCTTTGTCAGTTTTAACATTTTTCTCTTCACGTAAACACCACTTCATTCTCTGACCCAACCAATGCAATTTTGACCTCATTAACCTGGTTGGTGTTAACCTTGGAATAATAACAAGTTGAAACTACCCTCCATATGCATCGTGAGCTTGACTTTCTTTTAAGTCAAGTAGTTGAGTTTCCTGGCCATGGTCACAGACTGTACCTTCCACTAGGTCAGCCAGCTTGCCTTGGAAACCCAGGGTCTGGGTGAAGGCATAGCAGTGAATAAATGGATATGCAGTATTATTCATTAATAGAAAACAGTAAAAGCAAATACTTTTTTCCCTGTAATGGAAAGAGTTATGACATTGAAAATAAAAGAGCCAGGTCCTAGTCCCAGCTCAGATATTAATTTACAATTGGACCTGGACAGATCACT
This sequence comes from Furipterus horrens, assembly GCF_987537825.1. Classification (NCBI taxonomy): domain Eukaryota; kingdom Metazoa; phylum Chordata; class Mammalia; order Chiroptera; family Furipteridae; genus Furipterus; species Furipterus horrens. The sequence goes on along the minus strand of NW_028327177.1, from coordinate 99,991,479 downwards.
CACTCAGTCTTTCTAGATTTTCATTTTTCTGTTAGTAAAATAAAGATATTAAATTGGAGGCTCTTAAGTGTTTTTCAGTTAAAGATTCTAGTAGATATCTGGTGCCCTGCCTGCATTCATTCCCTTTTCTGTCCGGTACTCCCACCCTCCAGATGACCTGCAAGGAAGGCTCAAATCTGTGACATTCTCTTGGCCCTTTGCCAAGGAAGGGAGATGCCCCTTTGGGAGGTTATGCAGGTCTCTTTTCCCAAACTCCACCTCTTCAGGCAGCCTATGGTTATTGGACACAAATCCCTGCCTCTCACCGCAAGATGGGACAACTCCAGTACAAATTATTCTCCAGCACATCCCCTCACCCCCAGTGCATCAGACTAAAGCCAGACTTTAGGGATACCACAGGATTTCTCTTGATTTACTTCTCTGTTCTGCTTCCCTCACTCCTTTTAAAGGTTTTCCTGAAAAGTACTATGTCAAAATCACAATGCACCTAAATCTCTGCCTCAGGTTCTGCCTCTAAGGAACTCAATAAAAAAATAAAAAGACTCTATATCTTGTTGATGATTTGCCAAAATGAACATTTTAAAGAAAGGACTGAAATTGTTTTACTCATATACAAGTTTAGAAGTTGATGAGATATTTTGAGCCACACTGCCTTAGACAGGGACTAATAGTCATGGAAGTTCAAGGTCAGATTTCCCAAGCAAATGATATTTAAACTGCCTGGAAAAAAAAAAAAAGAATTCTAGGGGAAAGAACATGCCAAGTAGAGACAGCCACATTTGCAATAGATGAGAGGCATAACTAAAGCATACTTGTTCCTGGTGTAGAGAGATAAGGTGGTAAATAAACTTTAAAAATCTGGTCATGTGGTATGAGAGAATGCAAGGGCCAGATCATTATGAAAAAGAAGTTACATTACATGACTACTTTATAAAAATGACACTGCAACTAATATTTTTTAATACTTTATTTTGTGCCAAGCCCTGTCTTCAGTATTTTCAACCTACCAACATACTTGATTCATTTAACCACCATAACAGGCACATATGTTAGATAGTACTGTTGTTTTCATTAAAAAAATGAGAAGACCAAGTCACAGAAAAATAAACAAAGATCCCATAGGTAGGAAATGGCAGACCCCTGAAATATGATGATCTCCCATAACCATTTACCATCTTTATGTAATCTTACTGAATTTGGAAAAAAAAAAGAGAAAATGTTGAAGGATATTAAAGAGCAAAGTAGCATGATTTTATGTAAATTTGAAAAAATCATCCCTGTAGCATTTTTATTAGAAACTGTCATGAAACTAAGTGGAGGAAAAAATAAAAGTAAAGAGATTGGGAAGCCATTGAGGATTTTAGTTTTACAGATAGTCTCACATTTCTTAATCTGCTCAGGCTGCTACAACAGAATACCATAACTTAGTGGTTTAAAAAACAGGCATTCATTTCTTACAGTTCTGAAGGTCAGGGATCCAAGATCAATATGCCAGCTGGTTGGCTTCCTGGTGAGGACCCACTTCCTGTCTGGCAGATAAACTTTTTATTCTATCTTTGTATGGAGGAAATAGAAAGAGGGCTAGCTGTCTGGTCTATCCTTATGAGCTACTAATCCTATCCCAAAAAGCACAACCTCATGATTTAATACAGCCCTATTATCTTCCAAAGGCCCATCTCCAGATAATATTTGTGGGCCAGTCCTTAATATTTTCTTTTTTCTTACCTTTATATTTTTCAGAAGTAATTCAAAAACTGCCTTAGGATGGTTAAAATGACCAAATACATTTTTAAAACAATTTGTTTAGCATTAAATAATTCACTGATTTTTTACTTTAATTTTTATTTAGTCATAGTTATCTCCCAAAATCCTTCTAATGCCTATATACCATTTTATAGCTAAGAAAAATTTAAATGAACATTTTCTCATTATTCAAAAAGATGCCTTGTATTTTTTCTTTAAGAAATAATGTGTGAGCACCTACGATAGCATTATATTGTTTTGTACAAAGATATATTAAAATAGTCTTTGTTTTATAGGTGGTCCTAGCTACTAGTTTATCCAGTAATGAAAATATCAATGTAATTTTTATTGGGGGGTTAGGGCTCCAATATATCAATTTGGGGCAAGGGGACAAACATTCAATCTGTAACACAACCTTAACCAAATGACAGTAGAGATATTCAGGAAGGAAAAGAGTTGAGAGTAGCTGTAATTTATTTTTTTAAATTTCTGGTGGAAGTTTTAAATAACAGCCATGTGATTATAAAGTTGTCAGAGTTAGCAAATAAAGACACAGAATTCTCCACTATGCTTGAATTTCAGATAAGCAAATAATTTTTTAGTATCTGTCCCATTCAATATTTGGAAAATATTTCTACTAAAAATTACATATCTGAAATTCAAATTTACCCGAGAATACTGCATTTTACCTGGAAGTCCCAGTCCTGAGCCATGTCTGATTTTAGGTTTTGGACAGCTACACTTGCACAATTATCTGAGTAAGAGTAGAATTAGCTCTCCCTCTATGATCACAGGAAATGTAATGGCATTTGTCTTCTTTGTATTCCCAGTATTCCAACATCTGCCAGACTTCCAGGGAGAGAATAAAAACCCACCTGTAAAATAATGATGTTTTGATTTTTCCAGCTTAGTAGAATATGTAGTCCTGTTGTTCACCAAATGGCATTAATACAAAATAGGTCATGTCATGGTATTGTTTCCTTTGATGTCAAGTTAGCTGGAAGGGATCAAACCAGAATTTTATGCAATGACCTTCTTTTGAGTTAGAGATCTGGAAACCACAAGTAGTTAGGGGACTTATCAAAGATCACACAGTGAGTGGAACTGATTCTATGACACCCACAGTGCTCATTTAAATGTAAGAATTTTATCACTTAATCTTTATCACAACCCTGAGAGGTAGTGATATCACAATTTTATATATGAGAAAAGAGTGTACACAAAGTTAACTAATTTTGCTTGAGGAAACAAGACAGAAAATAGCAGAGCTGAGACTTGAAATGAAAACTCTCTGCATCCTGAGCCAAATTTTCTCTTAATCTTTATAAAATCTCTCTCTGTCACCATTACACAACATACATGTACACACCTACATGTAAATATACACACATCATACATGTATATATATACACATACGCACATGCCAAATTCTGCGTGGTTATAACATAGTTCTATTATATAACGTAATTCTGAAAGGATCAAAGTATTGTGGGTTTCATTTTTTAAATTTTATTGATTTATTTTTAGAGAGAGGGGAAAGGAGGAAGAACAAGAAGAAGAGAAGCGTCGATGTGCAAGAGAAACATCCATCGGTTGCCTCTCGCATGCCCCGCAACCGGGGACCTGGCCAGCAACCCAGGCATGTGCCCTGACTGAGAATCGAATGGGTGGCCTTTCAGTTTGCAGGACAATGCCCAACCACTGAGACACACCAGACGTATGGTGGATTTCTTTATGCAAATCCAGAGCAAAGACAAAAACCACTTGAGATGGACTAGGAGTATCATTCCCACAAAGGTATATCACTCTTCAATTCAAGAGGACAATGCCAAATTTAGACTGGGACTTCTTGATTGGGACACATATTCTGTTAATGCTTTTCCTAGTTCTGACTTCCACTTCATTAGCAAAGTTTTCAACAGAGCACTTGAATTTTAATATTGCCAGCATTTTTAATAGACTTTACTTTTTTAGAGTATTTTTCGGTTCACAAAAAACTGAGCTGAGAATACGGAGATTTCCCATATTACCACCCCTCCACCCTATCAGCTCCACAACTGTCTCCACTATTTCCCCCAAGAGCGGCATTTTTGTTACAAGTGATGAACCTACATTGACACACCATTATCACCCAAAGTCCAGAGTTTATATTAGGGTTCACTCTTGATGTACATTCTGTGGAATATGACAAATGTATAATGACACATACCCATCATTAGAGTTATTGCCTGAATTTAAATCCTGTTTTCTGAGTTAGCAATTGCAAATCTGAATGGAATTTGTCTTAGAAGATAGAGCATCTCTACATGCTATCAAAAATCTTGGGCTGCAATAGATTAATGAAATGTTTGAGGAGAAATTCATAAAAAAAATTATAAAAGCAATCAGTACTATTCCACAACTGTACCTTTGACAACCTCCACTAGATTTCTAAGTATTATTTTAAAACTTGCTTCAGAAAATGTATATGTTTCAACATCAAGTAAACACACAAATATATAAATAATAATTTTTTCATGAAAGTCCAGAATGAGTCTAAAGTGTTTCTATGCTAAATATGAATGTTTCAGTAAATATTATCTTGTTCACTATAGACCTGTGAACATTATTATAGCAAGAAACAGACTGAATTTTATATTTGCTACAAATGGAAGGATAACCTTTTCATTATGTTTTCTTCTTAAAAGTAAAATGATTCAACTAATGAGGTTAATTTATAGCAAAATGATATTTATTAATCTAAAATCTCTTGTGCTAAAACCACTTAGGCAGAGCGATTTTTCATGCTCACACTGGTCAGTTCAATTTGAGTATATGAATGTAGCAAAAGAGACAACTTTCTTGGTACTGGTAGTTAGAATTTTATCAGATATTTATACAGAGTTTCACTTTCTTGAGCTCCTATTTTTCCTCCCCAAAAACCCCAAAATTTTATTGACTTAACCAAGTGCCTGGAATACTTGAAATACTCAAGAACTTCAAATAAACCTAGATCATGCTTAAATGTGCATGACTCGAGATTTCTTGAATAAATGAAAATGATGTAAATATAGAATGGGAGTGCTAGCAGAATTAGTGGTGTTCATATATCAGCCCAATTATTAACAGCTATATTCAAGCCATTGAAATGTCCTATTGATTATATCACCAAAAAATAACTCAGATCTTTCCATTTGTCTCTATAAATCACTTTTATACCTTCTGTCCAAATGTGGCATTTCCCACTTGACCTGTAACAGCCTCAGATCCTTGACAGCCCCTTCTAGTCCATCTCCCCTTCTCAAAATGTATCCCTTTATGATTTAGTGACAGCTTTCTGAAATACATTTTGGATTGAGTATCTACCTTCAATGGTTCCCATTATTCTTAGAATGAAGTAGAAAAATCATTCGCTTCCCTGGAAGCTCCTGAATAATTTAGTCCCTATTTACTTATACATTATTGTTATACTGCAACCAGCTCCCTATTCTTTTAACTTCATCCACTATGGCCTTCTCTCTGATTCTTTAACTCAAGATCTTTTTAGTCTCAAGGCATGTTCTTCTTTTCCTTTATCATCTGGTTAATTTTGATTTATCCTTTAAGTCTCAATGTCTCTTTTCCCTAAATGTCTCCTTGACAGGGTATCCTCTTCTCTTTTCCCTAAAAGTAGATTTAGGTAACCATGCTATGAGCTGTCACAGTGCCCTGAAGTTTTATAGTAAATGATTATTATTGTGGGTATTTGTGTAATGTGTTTCTTCCTTCACTAAGCTCTCTGAAAACACATTTGTGTTTTCAATCACAGTATTGAATCTTGGCTGAAAATTAAAATTACCTGAGAGATTTTAAAAAACCTTGATGCCCAGGCCATGCTCCAAACCAATTAAATCAGAACTCTGGGCATTTATCTGGTTATCAGTATTTTCAAATAGCTCATTGGTATTTTATTTCTAAAGCTTTTAGGGTGATTTAAATGGTATTCACATTTAAGGACATCTGGAATTCACATAATATTTGGTACAAAATAGATATTCAAGAAGCATTTGTTGTATTAAGAGAAGAATAGATTAGGAATATGAGATAAATATAAGGTAAGGGGCTGAGAGAAAAAGCAAATCAGTAGTCAATTTAAATGCAATAAAATGTTTTTTGAAGAACTTTCTATGTATAAGGTTAAGCTTCAGTTTAAAAGGTGGAAAGAAAAATAATCATTATCCCTATTCTCTAAGAAGACACAATCTCAGTGGTAGTTATACTTGACAAATAAACTATATCCACAAAAGAGAAGACTAAAAAAAAAAAAAAACCTTGTTACAAAAAAAAAGGGCCATCTCCTACCAGAAAAAGAAATGTTTTGTTTGACTGGGGAGCAGTCAGTGTTAGAGAAGAAATTACAAAGGAATCACAGTTGGGGACATCTGCATCTGCAAACCTAACAGGACAGAGAACTGAGAATACTTCTGTCAATGTTGCTTAACCTTTGTTCTATGGCAATGTTGTCCAGAAGGGAGATAAGACTGAAAACCAATAGATATGATCCTGTTTTACTTCAGTAAATTACTACAAACCAATGTATCTGAACAACAGTTTGCTTTTCTGGGCAAGTAGTTCTCCTGTTTGGGACATTAGATTGTTCATGTGGGCAAACAGTTCATTTGTTGAACTCACTTCAGGACTCTCATCTTGCTGTGCTAGCCATTGCTAAACTAATATTATAAACTTTGTCCTAATTGGTTTCCCACTATAAAATACACCCATACATGCACACACGCACACACACACACACACACACACACACACACACACTTCAATTAACAGGATAGTTGTGTGTAAGAGTGTTTCATACAAAAGAATTATAACATTAATTATTAAGTTTTAAAAACTCAATCTGATGAGTCTTTTAGGGCTTATGTGTTCATTCAACAACACTTTTACATTTTCATGAGCATTTTTTCCGTACTAGATTATTTGGCACTAAATTTTGCCAAATTCACCCCTCATAGCAAAGGTATATCTATTCCAGAGTAATCAATGTCATCATATCAGCTGCTGGCCCACTCTTATCATAAGTATGTTTTTACATTTTTGTGTTTATTATTTTGCTTCTTAAAGTAATAATCTGGAAAAGTATTCTCCAAAAATAAAAATGGATTCTCTTCTAGGGAAAAATGAAACATGACAACATTTAAAAAATTTTTTGACTCCTAAAATAAATTCTCTTTGTCAAGAATGTTGCTCTTCTTGGCTTTTGGTGTAAAATAAGAAACAAACCCTTTTATGAATGAGAGATTAGACTTTTTTGATCTGGATAGAGATGGTGGATCTAAGACAGAGGGTGTACCCAAATAGATGTTTCACTGAAAGAGAGAGCATTCTCACAACTGAAGCAAGATAATAAAAGAGAATGTGATTTTTCATGAAGTCTTCATCTCTGGAGATAACAGGGAGATGCTAGGTAGCCACTTATCAAGCATGCTCAAGTGAAAGTTAATAATGAAGGAGAGGACTGAATTATTCATTATAAAGTATGAGTTTTTTGTTTTTGTTTTTAAGCTGGTAGTGTTAAATAACTTAAACTAAATACCACAGTTCTTCACTCTTTCTGAGTCCCATTGAGGAAGAGACTCAGTTTAGGGCTAGTATGATTTTAACATTTTATATTCTTCTTTATAACCAGGAGAAAGCAGTCTTCACAACACAGAGTATTTCATGGATAACCATAATTCACTAGAATAATTATATTGTTTTGTTATCTACCTATTTATTTTGTATCCTTACCTTTTATTTATAGCATATCATTATAAATTTTCTTTTATGACAGCAATATAAGTTTTACTCTTTAATAAGTTTATTTGTATAAAATGTGAGATGATTTTAAAATATTAAGTCAATAAGAGTATAGGCAGCAATGGTTAGGGCAAAAAATGTAAAGGAGTATTTAAATAGTAAAGTGAGAAATACTGAACTAGACTATAAATGAAATTAACTTATTTCTAAAATTGTATAACTGAAAGTGAAGTTTATTATGCTATAATTATGGGAGTGTATGTGTATGTGCATGTGAGATATTTCTATTGATACCAGCCCTTAAAATTTTACAATTTAAATGCATATGTAATATAATTCAATTAGCAACAAAATAGACATAAAAAATTATTCAGAAGCCAGATTAAGGTCTATAACCAAATTGCAGAAAATATTTTTATTTTTAATGGGGAAGAGCAATACTTTCTATGTTTTATCATTTCTAAACAGTCATTAAAAGTGATTATAAATGCTTATTACAGAAATAATGAGACTGAACACTTCATAAAATATGTCTTACATAAACAAAATCACATTAGTTATTTTTGAGCAATTAGTAAAATGATATTTTGAGGAAGTTAAAATAAGTTAGCTTAAAAAAAAAGTTGTATAAATCCTATAACCAGGTTCTCCAGAGAAACAGAACCAATAGGCTGTGTGTGTGTTCTAAGTAAGTTATTTTAAGGAATTGGCTCATGTAATGGTTGAGAACTGGCAAGTCTGAAATCCACAGGGCAAGCCAGCAGTCTGTAAACTCGGTTGATACTATAGTCTTAAGTTAGAAGTGTGTAGGGCTGTTAGCAGGCTGAAAATTCATCAAGGATTTCTGTTACAGTCTTAAAGCAGAATTACTTTTTCTTTGAAAAACCTCAGTGTTTATCCTTAAGGACTTCAACTGACAGAAAGAGGCCCAATCACAATTTAAAGGTTAATCTCTTAGTAAAGACAATTAATTGTAGGTGTTAACCACATCTACAAAATACCTTGACAGCAGCAGCTAGATTCTTGTTTGACTAACCACTGGGCACTATATATACCCAGTCAAGCCGACACATAAAATTTAACCATCATGAGCTCATGGGAGTATTATAATTATTTTTTTGAAAGGGGAATAGATCAGATTGCTTTGTTCAGCCTTCAAGTTTGTATAGCCTTGAATCAATTGCTTTAAAATCTTAAAACCTGTTACCTTTTCAGAAAATGGAATGTACTATGTATAGTTGAACAGATTACATGAGAAAGTTCTTATAAAGTGTGAAGCATTGTGCCTAGCACATAGTAATGCTCAATAAATGGTAGGGATTATTAAGAACCAATATGTTGACAGTCCTTTCAACTTGCAAGAACGATTTTGACATCTATACAATAATCATTACTCTGAGTCGGAAAAATTTGTGCTGGAATTAGTTAGGATTTAACTCTTAAGCAAAAAGCATGGTCATAAATAGAAGCCTAGTTTCCAGTTTAATAAAACCTCATTTTAATCCACTAGTGGTACATGTTCGCTTATTACAACATAAATATTTCAATTCAACAGAAAAATGTTAAAACTATAACACTACTTGGAGTGATTATAATGTACATTTTTTATTTATTTATGTTATTTTACACATGCTAACTGTATCTAACCTATTTTATAATCCATTCAGGTCTTGAGAATTTTTATATTACATTTCGAACATACATTATATACATTTCAGTAATTCAGAAAGATTTTATTTTTTTAAGTCTCTTACATATTCATTTAGTGTGGATGAATTACATTTTTAAAAAATAGCTTTTCTGTAAAAATCCTAAAGTAAAACTAATCATAAAATACAAAAAAATTTAAAAATAAAAATCTCTTTACAATTACTAATATTGTTTACAACATTTCAGGTCTTATGCAAATACAAAAATAAATTTATTTATTTATATATTCCATGTGAATGAATGTATACATATTGTGTTTGAATGAATGCATGTATTGCATGTGAATGGATGGATAAGTGTAGATATGTAAAAAGAACACAAAGAGATAATCAAACAGGTAAAGATGGGTTCATTCCACAATGACTTGAGAGTAAACTTAGTTTTGTTTAAATTTAACAGATGTTTCAGAGTAAATTTAGTTTGGCTTAAATTTGATAGATGAAGATAATATTGAAGAAAAGATGCAGTAATTGCTGAATTGCAAATATTCTTAATTACAAGAATATTAAGGTAACCCTCTAAAGTTAATAAAAATATGATTTAAAACAGCAAGAGGTGAAGCCTCTTCATTTTTATTAATACTATATGATTTACCATTGGAACATACCTGTTCATCCAGTGAAGTGGGCAAGAACAGTGAGAGCTGAAGAGCAAACATAGCATTGCTTATCTGTGTCTCAAGTGCATGCTTTCTCTCCTTGGCACATAGTAGGTGCTGATTTCTTAGAATGAATCCATGAGCATCTGGAATGTAGAGAGAAGAGACTATTTATTGTAAGCTGTATGTAGTTTTGTTGAATTGATTTTTTTTCACACTTAAATGAACTTCTAGGGCTGACTTATCGCAGTGGTTCACTGTAGTAAATAGTTACAATATGATATGGTGGGCAGAAATACCTTGGAATTTAGTATTTTTATCTATTTTTTATGCTATTTTATACACATGTGACTTAGGGTCGATCCACTTAATTTGTTATGTGAAAATTCTGTCAACTTCAAAATGAGAATTATTAGAAGAAATAACTTATTTTATAGACCCTAGAATAAGCTCTGGAATATAAATAATTCTTGATAACTATCATTTGAAGAGTGCTGGGGATGATCTGAATAAGTATATATCTTTATAATTTAATCTATGAAATACCCTATGATAAAGTTCTATTATATCAGAAAGTGAAGGTTTTTCAATAGGCTTTTTGAATTATGAACTTAGTAAACATCATGAATAATTCCAACGGAAATAAGATTCATTTCTCTTTTCACATTGGGGATCAAGAAGTATTGTTAGATCAGGTAGACAACACTCAGGATCCTAAAAGTAACTATATGTTAGAGTTGCTAAATATAAGAAATTTATTATTTGAACATTTATACACAGATCCCTCTGGGTACACTGGCATTTTGCAAATATATTGGCAAATGTCAGCAATTCTCATATTACAAATATTTTCTTTAGATTATCAAATAGTTTGGTTATGAAATTACCCACATTCTGCAAAGACCTGGCATATTTAGCTTAAATATGAGTTACAACTTGAAAAGCACCTTAAAAATGTAGGTACAGCTTATATTTTTCTGATGTTAGAAGTTGTGGATGTAAAAACATTGTCAGACATATGAGCAAAAACGATGTCATGAGATCCTATTCCCTTAGGGAAAAAGTGGCTCTATTTTCCCCTCAATTAGTAACCCATTGAAAGACAAGGTTCTCTGAATCACATCTCGATTCCATCCAATGGGCTGAGAAGTTCAGAGGCTTTATTGCTGGTTGTGATAAGACTGGAGAAACCTAAGCAGAACAACGGGCTGGAGGAGGGAAGAGGGGACTGACATTGACCACACAGCACGAGTGGACTAAAGCTTGGCTCTTTACCTTCACAGTCTTCTGTAATCATCATCAAGGTACTATGAATTTCTCCAAAATACAAACAAGAAAAGAAAGCTTTGGAAAAATTAATGACTTTTGAAGAGGTAAAAGTCAAGTTGTTCATGGGACTGAATTAGCACTTAAGTCTTTTAACTCCTAATTCAGTGCTTTTTACTATACTGTTCTGACCCTATAACAAGGAATATTACTTATATAGTGGCTTCCCATGATGATAAATAATTAAGAAAAACCCAACCAAATGTATTTTACATCAGTTAATAATTTATGGAATCAGAATTTCACTTCAGGTCTGGCTGACTGCAAAGCTCATTCCACATTACTTATTTATTCTTCCTTTTATAGCATAAATATATAGGCCTCATAAAGCTAGGGAATGTATTCCTGTGTTCACTGTTGAATCTCTGGTACCTAGCACAATGCTCATCATGGAGTTATTGTTCAGGTAAATGCATATGATATAAATATAAAACATTGAGGATATGGCATCTATGGTTCTCAACTGGGCATGGGCTAATATGTTTGAGGTAATGTTACATGTAGGGCTCTTTACCTTTGTTGGTTGTCTATCTATCTATCTATCTATCTATCTATCTATCTATCTATCACTATCTTTATGACCCTATCTCTCTGTCTCTCCTTCCCACTGCCATTCATCCCACAGGCCAAACTGGTTCAGGATCTGGAGGTGAGGAATGATGCATAGGCTCCCCTGGAATCCCAACCCAAATGATACAATGAGTAACAGGGAAAGGTGGCCCATTATCAAAATAGAAACTTCATTATTTGTAAAGCTACATTTGAGAATATACCTGCAGCATGGCCAAAACTAGGCATGCTACTTTTTCTTTACTTTTAAATCCAGAATCCTGGGATTTCCTTCTGGAGGAGTGAAACTGCAGACAACTGGGAGACTTTGGCCTGCTTCTGTCAGCAGGAAAGAACATGAGTCTGAATCAAGTCCACCTATAGGTACTTTGATACCATGAAGAGTGGGGGCAAGAAGAGAGTGAGTATACCAGTAAAAGTAACGTTATAGGTACCACCAAATGATTCCCACCAGTATTATTCATTCCTCTTCTAAAGTAGAAAGCATGTGAGGAATAGAATGCACAAAGGGTCAGATGCCATGTCTCCACTGGAGTCAAAATCCTGTCCCTTTGACCAGAATGATGGGAGGGAAGTACTAAGTTTACCACTGTCCACAGTATTAGGATATGAGAAACATCAGAAATGAACAAATGGGGAAACAGAACAACAGTGAAAGCATATGCTTACTTTAAGTGCCTTTTATAGCTAGGTGATCTGCACATGTTTCTCAGCTGTATCATTTAGCTATTTTTTGCCTCTTTTGTCATGTGAGCTAACAAAAAGATAGCATCTCAGAGCTCAGAGTAATCTCAGTATTTGTTGGGAAATTTAACTGCATGTCTTCAAAAGTTCCTGTTCAGTAAGGTTTTTGTGATACAGTGGGCTTGAAAAGACAAATACAGCAATTCCTCTAATTTATTCTAAGTAGGATGAACAGATTTTCAAATACAGCAATTTAGGGCTGTGGGTAGGCAGGCATCACAAGACAGAGATAAGACAATAGCATCTGGAAAAGGCAACTTAGAGAAAGTACCTGCCAAAATAGCCTAAAACCAGGGAAATAATACTCAGGGAACTCTAAGCCTGAGACAAAACTTAGGTGAATCAGAAGTGAGTGTTAAAATAACAATCTACTTAGAAGAATAACATAGAATTAATTGAAAAAAGAAAAATTTATAGAAATAGGTATTATTTAGATTTTCTAATGAGTGATTTACTTTGTCATTCAATTATATTTATGTTTTTACTTTATGTATTTATGTTATGTCTAATAGAAACTCAAAATATGGTTGATGTGTAAAGTCTCCAGTTAGAATTCATCTTTCCCTTATCTTTATGCCCGAGGCACAAATTCTGAAGCTGTTATAACACTACTTTCTATGTGGGAATTCTGGGGGAAAAGTATGAAGATTTTGACAGAAATAATGGTTGAAGAAAGGGACAGTGTTGAGAAATTCCAGGTGAAGAATCAAGGAGCCATGTTGGCTTGGGGGAGGCAGAATTTGAGGGAATTTTGGATGGGTGGGTTCAATAAGGGTGAAGGCAAATTGCAGATGATGTATGGATTTGGCTTGAATAAATGGTCAAATTACCAGTTCCCCCAAAATTAGTCACCTAATCTGTAATGTTTGTCTAATCCCTTGTCACACAAAGGTGCTCAATTGCTTAAATTATTTTGAATAGTGTGTATTAGTGCCAATAAAGAAAACATAATTAAAAGCATGTTTGTTGTAAGAGGCAATCGTTCAGCTTTACAGATGACAAATTTAAAGTTCTTATCAGACCACTAAATAAAGATTTCCCATTGCTTGTTGGGTATGTAAAAATGGTGTTAGTGAGCATTCAAACGGTTAATGAAAACAACATAATGGTACCCATAGTGAAGAGAAAGGATGAGCAGCCAGTGATATCGGAGAAAGACCAGGGAAATCTTTTTTTTTTTTTTTAATATAAATCAAGGGGAAAAAATCATAAAGAAGAAGAAAACTCAACTGTGTATTTCACTAGAGATAAGTTATATATATATATATAAAATATTAGTCCCAGAAATCCTTAGTAATTCATTGTGGCCGGGGTTATTTTGTTTCTAAAGATTCATCAGTGAGTTGAAACCTCAGCAGCCTCTAGTGGTTATGGTTGTGGATAACCCTAGAATTTATGCACTAGACATTTTTTTTTTTTTTTTGCACATAGTGCATGCACAGCAAAATTGAGTTGAAATAAATCAACTGTTCTTCAGTCACAAGGAAACAAATGCTTTCTGTCATGCTCTCTTAAGCCAAATAACTATCATTGACTTACAGTGAAGATCCTGACATCAAGACAGTCAAAATAGTTTGTTTGGGATATTGATATATGTGCCATCATTGTTTGCTGTGGCATTTTGAAATTGACAAGATTAGCATGTTTGTTCTCCCTTCCCTGCAATTTATTGTTGTTCTAATGAGGGGATAGCACGCCAAGAGTTATGCTTAGGTTAAAGTTTATTATTAGTTATTTCTTTCCTTATAATAGTTTTTCTTAAAGAGCCAAAAAGTATTCTCATAAGCCTTCAAAAAATTTGCCCATAGCCTATTATTTTCAATAATAGTCTTAAGTTCCAGTTCTACTTTACCACTCAGACCCAATTTCTCCTTTTTTAGCTCTTGTTATCTCCTCATTCAATGAGATCGTGTTTTTTTTCAGACTTCAAGAATCTTGAAAACTCTATTGAGTCCACCAAGCACTGGGTGTTCTAGAGATACATGTGTAATAAATAATTGCCAAATCTTCCTCACAGTTTTCAACAACCTTCTTGTCTCCATTCACCAGATTCCAGAGCTTTCTTGAAAGCCCATCTCTACCAACTTACATTAAGCCCTTCCCCAAGTCCACGTAACTTTTGTCAACGACTCCCTGCTTCCTTCATATTTCTCCCCATCTGTTCCACTGGAAAAAATAGGTTTCTCTAAATTCTCCACTTATGTTTGCATTATTATGACTTAAGTCTAGTCATATCAGAAAAAGCAAATATCCTAAAAGAAAGGGATTCACCAAGGACAAAAAATTACGACCACTGATGGATTATATTGGGATGGCCAAAAAGTGTGTTTAGTATTTTCCATATGATGGCTCTAGTAGTGCTTAGTTGTCTTTAATTTCATTTGAAACAATTTTATTAGACTGTATTGTGACAACTGTCATATCAGTATGCATTTAAAAGAAACTTAAAAAATTGGTGAATTTTTGCACAGTCATTTTAGTATTAATGATGGAAAAATATTCAACATTTTTGATGTATAATGCTTTATTATTTCAAGAAACATAGAAATGCAACTGAAATGCAATAAATAAATAAATAAATAAATAAAGATTTTCACAGTGTATAGAGAAGGTTCTGTGACTGATCAAACATGTCAAAAGTGGTTTGCAAAGTTTTTTGGTACTATTGACATTTCAGGCAAATAATTCTTTGCTGTGGGGCTGTCTTATGCATTGGAAGATGTTTAGCAGCACCCCAGACTCTACCTACTAGAAGCCAATATCACGAGATAGCTGACATACTCAAAATATCCAAATCAATAAAGTTATTGATGAAAAAAATGTCTTTTATTTTATGAAAAAAGTCATATGGACTTTTTGGTCAACCAATATTCTTCTGTGTGTGTCTTAAATTCTAAATTCATTTTCCTTTCAGCTCTTGGATATAGCATAAGATGAAGTGAAATATCAATATATGTGGAATATAATTTTGCATTTGTAACTAAATATTATTTACTGCAGCTACATTTACACACAAACACACATACACACACTCAATGGCTATGTTTATAGTTAACCAAATCTACAATATTGTAAAAATATGAATTTTTATATTGGTAGCTACATTGCTCCTCTGTTTTGTTTCACTGGAAAAAGAAAAAAGAAAAACCTTGCCTTCTAGTTAAAGAAAAGCTAAATTAAAATAAATAAATAATAAAATGATACATCAGACTTCCAGCCAAGACGGAGGCGTGGCCAGACACGCTGCGTCTCTCTCCATAACTAAGAAGAAATGTAACTACCTCAAAATTAGAAACAATCACAAGTTCCAGAAAATCAAACTACATGAAAGTCCAAAAAACAAAGATATAAAGAAGAAATACTTATCCAGACAGGTAGGAGGAGTGGAGCCCGGGTGGAGAGGATGCAGTGTGGTGGTGGCAATAGCAGCAGCAATGGCAGGCCAGTGGAAAGCACAGTTACACATTTTAAAAAGTCAGTAGGGAAACCTGGGGAGCATTCCCAGCTCCTTACCAGACCACAGAGCTCACAGTCCTAGCTCCGGGGAAAATCAAGCCTCATTGCTTCTGACTGTGCAAACCAGTGGGAGTTAGGGTGGAGGCAGAAACTGCCAGTCTCTCAGCAGAGTCCACTTATTTAAAGGGCCCCCACAGTCCTAGAATATCTGCAGACCCACCCACTCTGGGAACCATGGCCAGGGCAACAGCTAGAGGGGTGCCAGTCCCATACAGAAGTGGGAGAAGTGCCTGGAAAAAGGAGGAGTGCTGGGTAAGCGGTATTGTTCCTTCTCAGACACTTCTCCCACATACAGTGCCACAACGTGGTGAAACAGGTTGCCCTGTAATGACGAATACCCAAGGCTCTGTCCCTTACAATGTAACAAGAGCAACAGCTCTACTTAAGACACAGAGGAAAACAAAAAAAGGAGCCTTTCAAGATGAGGAGACTGAGGAGTATGGTCCAAAAGAGGGAACAGATCAAGATTCCAATGGGAGAACTAAATGATGAGGATATAGCCAACCTAACAGATGAGGAGATAGACAACCTAACAGATGCAGAGTTCAAAACACTGGTGATAAATATGCTCACACACTTGACAGATATGCTTGAGTATGGCAAATGCATAAGAGAAGAAGTGAAGGCTATGCTAAGTGAAACGAAGGAAAATTCACACAAAACCAATTGTGAAGGGAAGAAAACCGAGGTTCAAATCAATGATTTGGAATATAAGGAAAAAAAACAAAACAAAACAAAACAGTCAACCACTACAGAATGAGGAAATAAAAATTGAAAAAATAATGAGGAGAGGCTTGGGAACCTCTGGGACAACTTTAAATGTGCCAGCATCTGAATCATGGGGGTGCCAGTAGGAGAAGAGGAAGAGCAAGAAATTGAAAACTTAGGTGAATAAATAATGGAGGAAAACTTCCCAACTTTTGCAAAGGAAATAGACATACAAGTCCAAGAAACATAGAGTCCTAGGCAAGCTGGACCCAGAGGGGACCACACCAAGACACATCATGATTAAAATGCCAAAGGTGAAAGTTAGAGAATCCTAAAAACAGCAAGAGAAAAGAGGAGAGTTGCCTACAAAGGGGTGCCTATAAGACTATCAGCTGATTTCTCAAAAGACACTTTGCAGGCAAGAAGGGACTGGCAAGAAGTATTCAATGTGATGAAAATCAAGGACCTACAACCAACATTACTCTATCCAGCAAAGCTATCATTTAGAATGGAAGGGCAGATGAAGTGCTTCCCAGACAAGGCAAAGCTAAAAGAGTTCATCATCACCAAACCATTATTATATGAAATGTTAAAGGGACTTATTTAAGAAAAAGAAGATAAAAACTATGAACACTATAATGACAACAAACTCACAACTATCAACAACTGAATCTAAAAAATAAAAACAAAATCCAACAAGCAAACCAGAATTGGAACAGAATCATAGGTATGGGGATCATTTGGAAGATTATCAGCTGGGAGGGGGAAAGGGGGGACAATGGTGTGGGGATTAAGAAGCATAATCAGTTGGTACAAAATAGACAGGGGAAAGTTAAGAATAATAGAGGAAAGGGGGAAGCCAAAGAACTTATATGCACAACCCATGGACATAAACTAACGGGGGTGGGGTTGCTGGTGGGCAGGGGAGTACTGGGCAGAGAAGGGAGCAAAGAGGAAAAAATTTGTACTGTAACAACATAATCAATAAAACATACTAAAAAAAAGATACATCAAAAGGTAAAAAAAAGTATGAAAGGCATCTAGGAATCCCTGAGTTTTTCAAGAGACCCTAGGATAGGTAGAATGAGTACCAGATTCTACTTAGAGTTCTGCCACATTCCATTCCTATGTTTTTGTGATTCACAAGGATGCTGTCAGTACCAAACAAGATACCTTATCTAAAAGTGTTTTGTTTAGTGTTGTGCTTGCTTAAAATTATAGTTAATGGGAATTATTTGGATGGTGTAAAAACAAATAAATAAGTGTAGCTCCAGAAGAATTTATTTGGTTTTCTGATCAGGTTCTATACTATAATCCCCTAGATTATATAGCCACCAAATGTTCTTGTTCAGCTTATAATATGACTAAAGTACTTGAACTAAGTACTTTTGTTCAAACCCAAATCATGTTACCCATCCAACTATAAAAACTCAAATATTTTGCAACTCAAAAACCTTTGGATTAGGATACTTACATGAGTATAACTCTAGCCTTTAGTGCTGACATCTAAAATGACAGTAAATAAGACATCTATCTTACTTACTCTTTTCATCATTGCTTAGCAAAGAGCCAAAAGAGAGCGTTTTATAAATATATTAATTTTATGGCATAAATTAATGGAGAAATTAATGATCAGATATGTGAATGGCATGCAGAAGTTAATGCACCTAGAAGCAATAAATGCATTTGGGTGATTAATATGTATCATTGGCTATTAATAGTTACTTAAAATGCCTGCCTCACCCTTCATTAACTAGAAAGCTCCTACTCACTTTTTGAAGGACCAACAAAAACCTAACTTTCAACTAAAAAGCTTCTTCAACACCAGACAGAAAGCAAGGGCTTACTTGGGACTGTGTGTATATTACTGAAAGACAACTTACCCCACTGCATAACAACTGACTTTGTCAGTTGGCCCTATAAGACCCTAGACTCCTTGGACAAGAAGCTGTGCATTCATGAACACACAGCTCCTGAGACCATGCCTGGCACATGCAGAAAGTCTTACCAAGAAAGTAAAGAATCAGTTGAATAAAAAGTGTTTTAAATTTTATTTGGATTCCTTACTGAATAAAGACATTAATAATTTGCTGTTTTAGAAAATAAAAGACAAAAAGTAAAGCCATCGATCAAGTAATAAGCTCAGCGGAGTTGCCAAGGAAAATAGTTAAATAGGCAGTTTTAGCACAGCTGAAAAGCAGACATGACCATTTATTTTTCTTCTGCACTTAAAACATTTGAGGCTGCCATTCACAGTAAAATTACCATAAACATTTACATTTATATAATATGAAAAACCTCTTTGTGGTTTCTTTCTGTAATTCTCAAGAAAGCACATTCAGTGGACTTCCCAATCCTTTCTTCCTAAAAACATGGACTCCGAATTACCATTTAGTACGTTGACCTAGTACATGGGCACTAGATTTTAAGAAAGTTCCTCCCCTTTTCCCACAGAAGAGAAATTCCATGAGGGCAGGGGTTTCTTGTCTATTTTATTCACTGCTCCTTCCTCAGCATTTCGAACTCTATCTGACACAGAGCAGATACTCAAGTTAAAAAAAAAATTACTTAATTGACTACATATTTAATTATAAAATTATGAATTCTCCCATTTAAAAAATCTTTGTTTTCTATTCTAAGTATTTGCTTTTTTTATAAGATTGTACCTAAATGTAACCACAGAAAACTAATAGGAAAATAAAAAGATACCAATTAAATTTTTATACATGTTCTCTATTGATTCTCTTTATTCCAATTTAAATCTGAAAACTCATACCAAGTAGCTTGAACTAGACTAACTAAATTCAAAGAAATGGAGATCATGTCTTTAGCTTTATTGACTTCAAAAATCAATGTGTGACTTGACTAAGTTTGTTTATAGCACTTTTTGTTGAATTGGAAGTTTTAAGCATATTTCTTAATGCTTTTATTGTGCAGCTTAACTTTTTTTTAGTGTAAACATATAAAACTATAAATATGCAGTGAATCCATAAATGACCTGAGTTCTTTTAGTTAACTTAGCTTTCCTAAAGATGTGTATTATGCTAGCACTAATCTTTGAATTATTTTCAAAGCAATGCTGAGAAATATAAAAGTCCTGAACTTAACTATGTGGCTACTGAAGAGTTTATGGAGCTGAATTCTGGGTGAAATTTTAAAATTGTATATTGCTATCATTGGAAAAATTAAGTATAGAGCAATTTACCCTGTTGTTGCCATACATTTCACAGAGCTGCTAAGTTAATGCATTGCAAAGATGACTCAATGGCAAGTTTTAAATCTCTAAATATTTGAAATATTCCAAATATACCCAAATTTATCTAGGGGAAAATGTATATTTACATACTAACCATGTCATAGCTTCACTTTGCTAAACTTGTTTTAAAACATTTTTAAGGGCTAAACCTTCAAAGATGCAGCTGAAGCTTTTTGTGAACTACTGCTCAATAATTCTCCCCATAACTCCCCTTTCCTGGGTGCCCACTCTTTTCAATGTTAGGCTTATTATTATCATGTATATTGTTGTTCTTTTACAAAGATGTTTTTCCCTGAACAATATATTGTAACATTTTGCCTGTTACTTTAAACTGTATATAAAATGTATTTACAATATGCCTAACACAGAATAAGCATCCAATAAATGTTGTTATGCTTTTCAACATTCCAGCATGCCTTCTTATCACTTCTCATTGCATTGGAGATTTAATCTGTTCAGATACATAGTTCTGATTAATTTACTTCAGCTGTGCCATCGGGCTCTACTGTATGAGCAAGCCAGGAAGACAATCGAGCACTTCCTATGTGAAAGCACCTTTTTCTTTCTCTCTCCCAGAAGTACCTGGCATCCAGCCACCAGCTCAGGAATGCTCTTCCCATGACAAAGCCCCATGACCTGCTTACTGGTTTTGTAAAATACTGGGTTGGTACTTTTTTTTTTTTCTATAATTTAAATAGGCTCAGCATTGTTGGTTCTATTTAATGGACATGAGATAATTTGGAGGTTTAAAGCGATTATGTGTGCAGACTATGTAGACCAAATAAACAAAAGAACAAGTAAAAGGTCTTCTATAAATATGTACTTATTTACTTTTTAAATACAAGTAATTCCATAATTATGTGTATATTTTCCTTGCTCATATACTAAGGAATTTTTTCTTGAATCATAGCTAGTAGCAGAACTGCTGGGGTGCAGATGTATACAATTTCACATAATAGATACTACCCAATTGTGCCATAAATTGGGTTTAGCAAGCTATACAGAGGACAATAGGGTCTAGGAATTTCCCTTTCCAGACACCTTTATCAATCTTGGAATCGTAAAAATTTAAATGTTTTACCAATCTCATAGGTATGAAATGTTATCTCCTTATTTCACATACATTTTGCTAATTTCTAGTAATGTTGAGTATCTTGTCGATTATCTATTGATCTAGACTGAAATTGCTTGCTTGAAACCTTTGTCCATTATCCTATTAGACATTGTCTTCTCTTTGTGATAATGTGTAGAAATTCCTTATAAATTTGAAATATGGATCTTATGTTATTTATATAGGTTACAAATATTTACTACCAATTTATGAGTTGACTGAGTATTCATAGTGTTTTATGTTGAACATTTTTAATGTAGACCAATATATGAAATCTTAGTTTATAATTTTAAAACTTATTAAAGGAGCCCTTTCCTATTTCAACTTTATAAAAAATTATCTTAATTTATTTTTAAAAATTTTAATGTTTTCTTTATATAATTGGGTGTTTAACCCACATACAATCGCTTTTTGTGTATTTGAAAGATGAATTTATTTTTTTCTATATAGATAACAGAGTGTCTCCAGATTATTTATTTACCAGTTTATTTTAATACTCTATCTCTGTTATGTGTCACGTTTACATTGACATGCAAGTGAAGCGTTCTTTTCCTGGTTTACAAAAATCTGTATCAAACAGATTGTTTTAAGTTAGCTCAGGCTGTCACTACAAAATGCTCTAGACCAGTGGCTATAAAAAAAAGACACTTATTTCTCACAGTTCAAAAGGCTGGAAAGTCCAAGATCAAGGTGCCAGCAGATTCTGTGTCTGGCAAGAGGTTTCCCTGCTTTGCATATGGCTTATTTCCAGCTATGTGCTACATGAACTCTTCTATCTCTTTTTCTTCCTATAAGGGCAACAATACCATCATGAAGGCCCCATCCTCATGGCCTTGTTTAAACTTAATTACTTCCCAATGATCCCAGCTCTAAATACCATCATATTGGGGGTTAGGGTTTCAAAATGAGGATTTGGAGGAGGACACAAACATTCAGTCCGTAACAGGTGCTCAGTAAATTTTTTTTTATGTATCTAAAAATAAGTTAAACATTTGCTGCAGCAACTTATCATTAAAACATCTTTCAATTTATCTCTTCCCTCTATGAATATAGAGCTAACCTTAGTTACAGAGGAGCAACATCACTTGTGCATTTAACATAAAATATTCTAAGTGTACAATCTGGGGAGACAGAGAGAAGGGGAAAACAAGGATTGAAGTAGCTTGAGCGACTCTGCCTGTCCGTCCATGAACTGAGTATTACCAGGAGTGTGATAAACAGAGAGATGCAAATTAACTCTGTCAGTCCCCTGGAACCTCTCAGTGTGATTTATCTTGCAGTGTGTGTAGAGTGTGATTCTAGACTAAAACTATGCATTTTTCATATACATATTTTACTGCACAGAGTTGTACATAAATCTATTTACACTGTACTTTACGTCCAACTTAATGGATTGCTAAAGGCAAATTTATCTAGATATGATTTTCACCCTAAGTGCTGACTTCACACCCTAATTGCTAAATCAGACAGGGCTCCATTGTAATCATTGTGCCAATGGACTACCAACATACAGTTCTTCTTTAACACAAGAGTTTCTGATGGAAAGCAGCTTTTTGTCTCTAACTAACAAAGAAGCAAGAGATGCAGGAATAAGAGTGATCTCTGGGGTTCAGCCAGCATGTCTTTGTTCCCATAGTAAACATCCCCTGCTAGGAAACTAAAGATTGAAAGCAGAGGAACCATTTACCAGCAAAATCTGGGCAACAGACTTGGGCCTTTCCTTCTCAATGAAGAAATGACCTTGTTGACACTATTTGTTTCAAGAACCAGAATGTGCCAAATATTCTAAAGTCACAGAAATGAACTTGACAGGTGATGGTGTAAGCTCTTCTCAAATGATCTCAGACACATTGTATATTGAAGAAGTTGGCTACAAAGAAATGACTTTCTAAAGGCTAGAAAGACCAACTTTCCAGGGACAGTGGATTGCTGAGTGGGTGATCCCTGTAGGAACACTGTTTACCCGGCTAACTTAGGCTGATATTGGCCGCAACTGCCAATTCTCCATGTGGCTAACTCACTTCTGATATGTACTATAATTACTAGCTTATTATACCAGGAACTTAATCTAGCCCAGCAATGGGTTTTTGGAGTTGTCCAGAAAATCCATGCCCCCATCTGAAATGCTTCAGTGGCTTATTGCTGCTATGGCAAGTGTAACTAGAATACTTTTCCTGACAATTTATGATATCTTAATGATTTGTTTACCTGAGGAACTGATTGCACAATGCATTCCCCAATCTTTAAAGCATGATTCCTTTCAGAATCAATCACTGGATTTTAGCTCTCTCATATGCATCTCAGGATCTACTGAGTCTCACAATATGGATAAGAATGTGGAAAGTCGAGGTATTGAGTAGTCCAAGATCACTCTACTAAGATGCAGAACTGGTCTTGAACACAACTTTCCTAAATCTTAGCTCAACATTTGCATCTATAAAGCCAAAAGGTAAAAAGTAAAAGTTAACTGGGACCCTATCAATTGAAACTATTTTCTTATTTTGACAGTTGATTACTTCAGGACACTAGAGAGCTAAAACTTTATGTTCCTAGAAGTTCAAATGGAATGACACAAGAAAAAAACTGTAGGTGAGGATATCTATACTGCTTTTTTTTCTAATTAATGGTCATAATTCTTGTCCACTAATTGGATTTTCCCAGGGTCAGTTACTATGTCAGAATACTAATCTTAAATGGGAGACTCAGGGCTCAACCTTAAGAAATGCAGATGGTCCTGGCTGGTGTGGCTCGGTAGATTGAGTGCCAGCCTGTGAACCAAAAGGTTGCTAGTTCTATCCCAGTCAGGGCACATGCATGGGTTGTGGACCAGGTCACCAGGTGGGGGCATGCAAGAGGCAACCGAACAATGTATCTCTCGAATGTGGATGTTCCTCTCACTCTCTCCCACTCTTCCCCTCTCTCTAAATATAAGTGAATAAAATGTTTTTTAAAAAAGAAATGCAGATGGACATTTTTTTCTGAAGCTCACCAAATTAATAATGATAATAATAATAATCATCAATAATAGCTAGCACTTGAGTGCTTATTAGTATTTAAGTTCTAAGTACCATATATATATATATATATATATATATATATATATATTACTTTAATCCTCACAATAAACCTATGTGGCAGATATTATTTACCTATGAGCAAACTGAGGAATAGAGGAATTTTATACCTTGAGGAGAAAAAAGTTGAATCCAGGAATTACTCCCTAGTATTCACACTCTTACCCATTCCTTATTTAGATGATTCTATACAAAAACAAGGGGGTAGAATATAAAACTTTCATTTTCCTCTCTGGATTTCGAATTTTAGTTTAATAAGCTTGGTAACTGATTTTCTGGTACCCTGAAAGAGTTCATGATTCTCTCAAGGTGGAAATTTCATGAAAGGGAGTAATTAGCACTTTGAAAAATACAGCCTGATATGTACAACATGGTGAGCAAACAACTCTTTCTACTGAGGTGTCGAGACTGATGTACTGCACAGCATACTCTTCGCACCCTGCTGATAGCAGCATCTATATATTATTGTCAAAATAAATAAGGTTTTGAGTGTATGAGAAAGAAAATCACATATGAATTTACACATAGACATAAACTTGTCTCCTGTATGATTGTCACTACTTGAGTTCTCAAAGACAAGTAATTTCCTAAAAGCAGCTGACTCAGCCACTAGCGTCATCATTTCAAATATAGCTGTTTCTCTCTGGAATGTCAGAAATGCCACCCAGACTAACTGGATCTCCTTTCGGAGGGGACCAATAGAGGATCAATTCTCAGAAACTCCCCATGAGCACAAGAAGAAGGTCCAACTAGTGCATGAAGGTCGATGAGGCAGTTTTCATTCTCTTTAAAGATGGCTATTCTAAAATGTAATAAGTTGTTGGAGAGTTGCTGGTCAAAGAGTGGACAACAGCAATGCAAATAAATACAGAGCCTTGGGATTCCATACCAGAAGCTTCTCTTTTTGGGAATCATTAGTTAGGATAAGATTCTTAATACAGAAAAATCTCCCTGCTCAAGGCCACACTGCATATACTTGGATAAAAACAGAAACTTCTTTACTGTCCAAAAACAGAAAAGCTGTTAAATAAATTTGGTACAGCCATGTTAACAAATGCTATGTAGTTACTAAATATCATACTTAAAAAGAGGACCCTGGCAGGGTGGCTTAGTTGGTTGGAGCATCATCCCATTCACCAAGAGGCTGAAGGTTAGATCTCTGGTCAGGCTACATACCTACGTTGCAGGTTCAATCCCCAATCAGGGAATGCTCAGGAGGCAATTGATCAATATTTATCTCTCTCTCTCTTCCCCCTTCCCATCTCTCTTTAAAATAAGTAAACATGTATTTTAAAAAGTGAAAATGGTGAAATAGAAAACAGTATTATATTCTAATATTTTTTATAAATTTTTTTGTAGTTTTAATTCTCATTATCATTCTCTGCCTTCTTTCCTTTTACCTTCCTTTCTTTTCTTCCCCAAGAATTCAAACAAACAAAATACACTGGAAGAAGTTTATAGGCAACGTGACAAAATAGAGTGGTTTTCTGTAAACTGGTCGTTGCTATTTTACCTTGAAGAGGTGAAAACTGAGGATAAAAGAGATCCTGTGGCTTTCCCCAGGTATACAATCTGGTCAGTCTGGGTGATGCAGCTCCATACTGCCTCACAGCTGCCCACTGAACTTAATCCCCCCATTCCTCAGCTGTGAGACTGACCTTTCTGCTCTCCTTGAATGGTGGAGTAAAAGGGCCTGGCCTGGTATGACTGTATGATTTTTATGTTCTTACCATAAAACAGTCTTCCAAGCAAGTTAATAAAGGTATTATAATTCATAAGTCATGTTATCATAATTAAAAATACCGTCTTTATTGTGTATACATATAAAAACAAGTTACTAAATCAAAATAAGATTATTTTTAATTAATGTCTACACCTGAAAAAACTTATTTTGTTTAGTTATTCATTCGCTCACTTGCCATAAGGTTATACCACACCTTTGGTTTACCAGACTCTTTACCTCCCTTGATTTTGGTATATAATTACTAACATAGGCTGTACTTGCAAGATCACACATCGTCGTCGGCAGCCGTCCGTCTCGAGAGACGATGGTGTAGCTTCTTAAGAGTCTATCTGCACCGCCGAGAATGGCTGTGCAGTCCAACTCGGGAGTGACACGGTATCTGTCTCCTCCCGTGTTGAATCGACATCTTGCGATGACGCTGGAGTGTCCTCTCCAGTGAAGCTGAAGCTACAGAGCCTGGGCAGGGTGATATGGAGGGTCTGCTGTTGCACATACACACATATAAACACTAAAGTTCCACACATATGCTGTGGTAATTATAATGATAGTAATATGTCCAGGTCTTAGAGACATACACAAAAGAGTACCATATCCAGCCTGTTAAGAATTCCTCAGAAAGGGAAAGGAATGCCTTAATCAAATTATATAGTATAAATAGAGTTATCTTTGTGAAGAGAGAAAAGAAAAAATATTCCAGAGAACAGAAAAACTCTGATTTAAAGTGAAGAGAGGCAAGAAATGAATTTTGCCAGCTGGAGTAGATAATACGGAGCTGCCTTAACATGTTAAAGAATTCAGATGTGAGCCACTAGAAGAATTGACAAGATAATCATATCAAATGTTTCTGTTAATCTCCATCTTGTATTTTCAATAGCTGCCAATGCTGTCTAATGCTTATGTCGTCATCGGCAGCCGTCCGTCTCGAGAGACGATGGCGTAGCTTCTTGAGAGTCTATCTGCACCGCCGAGAATGGCTGTGCAGTCCGACTCGGGAGTGACAATCCCTGCCACACTTGTTACAGGTGAAGGCAGATGGCTGTTGTTGCTGCTGTTGACGCTGCTTCCGCCTCGATCTTTTCTGGACCACCTCCTTGTTGCGCGCAGCCTCTGCGTGTGACGTACCTTGTCTGACCGCGAGCCTCCAGGCTAGGCGGTCGTCTGCTTGAACTTCCCATGTGTTGAGATTGATGGAGCATTGTGCCATGTCCTTTTTGCAGATGTCTTTGAACCGCAGTTTTGGGCGCCCTGTCATCCTCTGGCCTTCTGCTAGCTCGCCATAGAGGAGGTCTTTGGGAATACGGCCTGCATCCATTCTTTTGACATGGCCAAGCCACCTGAGGCGTCTCTCACTAAGAACTGCATGCAAACTGCTCATGTTGGCTCGCTTCAGCACCTCCGTGTTGGGGACCTTATCCTGCCAGGCGACATGCAGGACGCGTCTCAGGCACCTCATGTGGAAGCTGTTGAGTTTCCTTTCGTGCCTTGCGTAGGTGGTCCACGTCTCGCTGCCATAGAGGAGAGTGCTGAGTACGCAGGCTTGGTAGATGCGCAGTCTGGTTTTCTCAGTGAGGCTGGAATTGTTCCACACTCGCCGGTTCAGTTTGGCCATAACTGTGGTTGCCCTGGCGATTCTCCGGTTGACCTCCAAGTCAACTGACAGAGAGCTCGAGATGGTGGACCCGAGGTAAGTGAAGTCGTTGACAACCTCCAGGGTGTATCCGTCGATGGTGATGCATGGGGGAGTCCCCGTGCCTTGAGCCATAACATTCGTCTTCGTCAGGCTGATGGCTAGTCCGAACTCCTTGCATGCGTGGGAAAGGCAAGTGACTAGCTGCTGGAGTCCCTCTTCGGAGTGTGATGTCAAGGCTGCGTCGTCGGCGAAGAGCATCTCACGGATGAGCACCTCTTTGACTTTGGTCTTGGCTCGTAGACGGGCCAGGTTGTAGAGCTTGCCATCGGATCTGGTGTGAATGAAGACACCCTCGCTGCAGTCCTTAAAGGCGTATTGGAGGAGCATGGAGAAGAAGATTCCGAACAGCGTAGGCGCGAGGACGCAGCCCTGCTTTACTCCGCTGCTGACTGGGAAGGCCTCAGAGGTTGCGCCGTTGTAGGACACCGTGCTGTGCATGTTGTCGTGAAAGGACATGACCACAGCAAGCAGATGTGGTGGACAGCCAATCTTCCGTAGCAAGCTGAAGAGTCCGCTTCGACTGACCAGATCAAACGCCTTCGTGAGGTCGATAAAGGCAAGGTAGAGTGGTTTATGCTGCTCGTGACACTTCTCCTGCAGCTGGCGTAGGGAGAAGATCATGTCCACTGTTGATCGGCCAGCTCTGAAGCCACACTGGGACTCTGGGTAGACGCGGGAAGCAAGGGTCTGCAGGCGGGCAAGAGCGACCCGGGCAAATACTTTGCCGATGACGCTGAGGAGAGAGATGCCCCGGTAGTTGTTGCAGTCGCTGCGGTCTCCTTTGTTCTTGTACATGGTGATAATGTTGGCATCTCTCATATCCTGGGGGATGTAACCCTCCTTCCAGCAGAGACAGAGTAGATGGTGGAGCGGCTGTAGCAGGACTGGTTTCCCGCTCTTTAGGATTTCTGGAGGGATTCCGTCGCTTCCTGGTGCTTTCCCGCAAGCGAGGCGGTCGATGGCTTTGCCGAGCTCTGTCGCAGTAGGTGGGGTGTCTAGCTCCTCCATGACTGGTAGGTCTGGGATGGCGTTAAGAGCAGTGTCTGTTACGGTGTTCTTCGTTGCGTACAGCTCGAGGTAGTGCTCGGTCCACCGCTGCATTTGCTGTTCCTGGTCAGTGATGACCTCACCTGTCTTGGACTTAAGGGGGGCGATCTTGGAGGGGATTGGGCCTGTTGCCTTCTTGATACCCTCATACATTCCTCGTGCGTTGCCTATATCGGCGGCTTCCTGGATGCTTCTGCACAGGTTTAGCCAATAGGTGTTGGCACAGTGGCGGGCGGTCTTCTGGACTTTGTTCCTGGCAGCCCGTAGAGCTTGAAGTGTACTGGGAGTGGGCGTGGCCTTGTAAGCCAGTAGGGCCTTCCTCTTAGCCTCAATCACGGGTTCCATTTCTTCCCAGTGAGCCTCGTACCAGTCAGCGTTCTTCCGCTCTTTCTTCCCGTAAGCAATAATGGCGGAGTTGTATATGGCGTCGCGGAGACGTGGCCAATTGGATTCGATAATGTCATCTGCCGCCATTCCCTCACCGAGTGCATCTTCCATCCTGTTGATGAATTGCTGGGTCTTAACTGGGTTGCTGGCACAACTGGTGTTGATGCGTGGGCGACCCTTCATCTTGGAGTGGTGCAACCTCTTCGGCATTATGCGCACCTTGCTTACCACGAGGGCATGGTCCGTGTCGCAGTCTGCACTGTGGTAGCTGCGGGTGAGGAGGGTGCTGCCAATATCCGTTCTTCTGGTGATGACGAGGTCAAGCTGGTGCCAGTGGCGGGAGCGGGTTGCCTCCATGACACCTGGTGGATCTCTTTGCACTTGAAGAATGTGTTTGTCACGCACAGGCCGTGGTGACACAAAAGCTCAAGCAGTCGCTGACCATTCTCATTGAATTTCAATGCTTATGTAAGAGATAGCTTTAGTGCTACAAGCAAGGGTCCAACAGACCACTCTGTATAAGGGATGCTAAGGCCTTGAAAAAGGGTGACGATCACAGAGATTGAGCAAAAATGACAAATTTAAAATATACTGTATTTTTTGCTCTATTAAGATGCACTTTTTTTTCCCAAAAAAGGTGGGAGGGAAATGTCTGTGCATCTTATGGAGTAAATATTGTGTCACAGACCATGATGTGTATTACCTGAACTGTCAGCAGTGGCAGCAGCTGTTAGGAGAGGAAGTCGTGGGCCCACAAGAAACCCCTGGGGATGCTTAAATGCCCCACTTTACTGCTGAATCTCAGGACATCTGGGCAGTATGAAGATAGTGAAGGAAGTGGTATCAGTAATTGTGAGCAACTGAGCTTCATAAATTCTGACACTAGTGATAATGAGTTCTTGGGGTTCCCAGAAAACTAGAAGAGTACTCGAACCTTAAAATCTCTCATTTGTTAATGACAGTGATGATGGTTCTTAATACTGCTGTTCACTGCTGTTCACTTTACATGGTTGAAATATTATTCTGTTATATTTTATTAAATATTTTAGTACACCGTTTGGTTCAGAATAATTTTTTACTTGTTTTCCTCCTCTAAACCTAGATGCATCTTATGGTCAGGTGTGTCTCATTGTGTGAAAAATACGGTAATTAGATTAATTTACATAATCAAAGATATGGATCACCCCAATATATAAACAACCAAAAGGTTTTTCATACCATTTAAGGGAGTTCAAATATTTTAGAGCTCATCCTAAGAGTCTACAAATTAAGGGCCCTGTTTCTACAATAATTTAAACTGTGATGAGTACTTCTGGAAATCAGTCAGAATTAATTTTTACTTAAAATTACTAAAGTAGCATTGATCTTAAGCAACTAATAATTAAGACTGGATTACTCCTCAAACAGATTCAGTGAAATTTTATTTTAGATATAGCTTCTTAAAAATAAAAGTATAGTCTTTCACCTATTAAGAAAAAAGATATCATTTATTATGTCATCTTCACAAGGTACACAGCAGCTTGTCATTACTAAAATACAAAACAAAACACACAACTGATACATGAAAAAGCTAAATGAATTTGAACAAGACCATCTACTTAGTGGTGAATCTTTAATACCAAGTTAATTCAGAACTTGCTATAGAACACTTATGTACCTGAGTTGGTGGGCAGAGGCATTTTAAATGATAAATGATGGGTGTCAACTCTATGAAATACATTTGTTTTCCATGTCACAACAAATCTATAAATTCTATTACCTCCAATTTGGAAAATATCTTCAAAGCCATATTGACCAAATCTTATACTTTTAAATAGCAAAACCACAGAATTCAAAAAAATTAATTGTAAGGGCAAGGATGAGTGCCCATCGGTAGATGAGTGGATAAAAAAAGCTATGGTGGATTTACAAAATGGGACATTAAGCAGCAATAAAAAAAGGAAAAAAACACTTATATTTTGTAACAGCATGAATGGGCCTGGGGAAAATTATGTTAAGTGAATTGTGTTAAGTGAATTAAGCCAATCAGTGAAAAAAAAATACCACATGACCTCACTTATATGTGGAGTTTAATGAGTACAATAAACCCATGAACAAATTATTAGCAGGAGCTTAGATAAATAAAACAGTCTGATAACTGCTGGAAAGAAGGGGCATGGGATGAAAGATGGTGAAAGGTTTAACCAAAGAACATTTATGCACAACCCACAGAAACAGACAACAACATGGGGATTGGCCTGTGGACGGGAGATGGTGGGGCTGGGTGGGGGTAGGGAAAGGGAGAAAAAGCAGAAACTGTAATGCATTAAAAAAATCAAAATAAAATAATTTTTAAAAAAATTTAGAAAAAGTAAAGGAAGACCTATGCACTCTTGGTAGGAATGTAAATTGGCACAAACACTATGAAAAACAGTATGAAGGATCCTCAAAATATTAAGAATAGAACTACCATATGATCCAGCAATTCCACTGCTAGGCATATACCCAGAGAAAGTGAAAACAGGGTATCAAAGAGATATATGTGTTCCGTGTTTATTGCACCATTATTCATAATAGCCAAGATGTGGAAATACATTAAGGGCCCAGCAACAGATGAATGGATAAAGAAGATGTGAAAAAATATATAAAAATAAATTCATTTTATCATACAAGAGAAGGAAATCCTGACATCTGCAACAAAATGAATTTACCTGGAGGATATGCTTGATGAGATAAGACAGCCATAGAAAGACAAATATTGTATGATATCACTTATATGTGGAACCTGAAGAAAAAAAAAATAACTGAACTCATAGATGGTTGCCAGAGACAGGGGTTGGGAGGGTACGCAAAATAGGTGAAAGGGATAAAATGATACAAACTTCCACTTACAATATAAGCAAGTCCAGGGAATTAATGTATAACATGGTGACCACAGTTATAATAATATTATTATATTGTATAATTGAAAGTTGCTAAAAGGTTAAATCTTAAAAGTTCTCAACACAGTAAAATAATGTAACTATGTACGGTGACGAATGTTAACTTTCTGTGGAAAGTTTATACTGTACACCTAAAACTAATACAATGTTATATGTCAATTTATTCAATTTAGAAAAAAAAAGAAAAATTCAGACAAACCTCAATTGAAGGATATTCTACACAATATCTGACCAGTACTCCTCAAAATAGTCACACTCATTAAAGACAAGGGATGTCTGAGAAACATCACAGCGCAGAGGAACTCACTGTGACAGGACAACTAAAGGTGGTGTCCTGGATGGGACCCTGGGACAGAAAAAGAACATTAGGTAAAAACTAAAGAAATCTGGATAAAGTATGGAGTTTAGTTAATAATAATGCCTCGATACTGGTTCATGAGAATTGTGACAACTGTGCTATATTAACATGAAATATTAATAGGGGGAATTTGGTGTGGGGTATATAGGAACTGTCTGTAGAGCCTTTGTAATTTTCCTATAAACCTAAAACTATTCTAAAAAGAATTATTTTTAGAAATGCACATGCCTTTTGATCCAGAACTTCTGCCTCTAGAAATTTTATTCTAAGAAAAAAATTGAAAACGAGAACAAAAACATTAAATATGGATAAATTTATCTTTGCAGCATTGTGGGGGGAGGGGTAAAGAGACTAGGAAATAAGCCAGAACTCCTACAACAGGGCTCACTTATCTACATGATCGTATATATCTATTGGTGGAACACCTTACAGCCTTTTAAAATTCATGTGGAAGAATTTCAATGACATGAAAAGTCACCAATTTCTGATTGTGTATATTTCTGCATGGCTTATATTTCAATGAAAAGGTTACTCTAAAAAAATAATAGGGCCACTATCACTTAGTGTGTGGTGTTCATTTACCATTTAGATGTGTAGTTCAGATTTTCAGCGTGGAGATGCCAGTGCTAACTAAGTATAAAATGACAGCACAGGGTTACTCCAACTTTTTATTATCTGGCTCTTGGCTAGTTGTCCCTCAGCTCCATCCAGATTCCCCGACCATGACTTAGGGAAAGGGATAATTAATATAATTAACAAAAGAGGTCAAAATTCTGAGCATCATGGAGAAAATTTAGAAAAAAAATTAAATTGATACTTAAATCACATAAATTTAATCATGAAAAACAGAACATAAATATCTACACTTTTAAGAACATAATTACTCAGTAGATAAAATTATAATAAAGAATGTTCTGTTCTTATCTTGGTGAGGGCCCATGAGTGTGTTTATTTCTGAGATAATCAACCAAACTACATGCACTGTTATTTATGTTTATTACAATAAAAGACTTAAAATCAAAATACTGAGAAGTAAATAGACTTGCAACTGCTCTGCATTATGTGATCCCACTTGAAGACCAAAACATTGGAAGAGTTTATATCTAGTTAAGACAAGAATAACTCAAATTCAAAGACTTATCCTTGAACAATTATACAAAGAAGTGGCCTGAATGGGTATGTGATAAATAACTGCTGATTAGATAACTTAATAAATACAATTTTAATATGATTAATATAATCATGGGTCCTTTGCATTATAGCATTCTGTTATGATGAAAATATCCAGGAGAGTAGCCACTAGCCATATGTAGCTACTGAGCATTTGAAGTGTGTCTGGTGTGATTAAGAAACTGAATTTTCAATTGGTCATCACTAACAAATCAACAAAGAACAAGTGCTGGCGAGGATGTGGAGAAACGGGAACCCTAGTGCACTGTTGGTGGGAATGCAGACTGGTGCAGCCACTGTGGAAAACAGTATGGAATTTCCTCAAAAAACTAAGAACTGCCTTTTGATCCTGGGATTTTACCTGAAGACTCCTGAAACACCAATTCAAAAGAACCTATGCACCCCTACATTCTTAGCAACACTATTTATAATAGCCAAGTGCTAGAAACAGCATAAGTGCCAATCTGTAGATGAGTGGATCAAAATATTGTGGTCCATTTACACAATGGGATACTGTGCAGCAGAAAGAAAGAAGGAACGCCCACCTTTTGCAACAGCATGGATGGAACTGAAGAGTATTATACGTAGTGAAATAAGCCAGGCAATGAAATACAAATACCATATGATCTCATCTAATATAGGAACCTAATGAACAAAACAAACATGATGAAAATAGAACCAGAGGCATGGAAACAAGGAACAGAGGGAGAGTGACCAGAGGGGACAGAGGAGGGAGATAAGGGAGGAAAGAAGGAAAGAAGAAGGGTCTAGTCAAGGAACTAGTATAAATGACCCCTGGACATGGACAACAGGGTGGGAATTGGCTGTGGGAAAGGGGGCAGTGGAGAGCAACAGAGGGGAAATTGGGACAACTGTAATAGAACAACAATAAGCAAAGATGTTTATAAAAATAAATTAATTTTAAATAACAAAGTCAAATTGGCAAGTGGCTACTGAATGGGACAGCACAGCTGTAGTAAACAAACTAAAACCAAATGTTTAGCTTTAATTTTCAAGTAAATGAAGTTGTGCCTACTAAAAAATAAATAAAATAAAATTCCAGTCTTTGGTCTCCAGGGCCCTGAGTCTGAAGTGCCTGGTTACTGCTAGGACCTGCAAGGCTGACCATTTATTCCCTGAGGGAAGAAAACTGTCTTTGTTTATAAGTTCAAAATGACACTGCTAGTGAGCTTTACTTTAAAATGGAATAATTGCTTTTTAGCTAAAGGGGCTTCTCAAAAAATCTAAAGATTTGCTGTCATGAAAATATATGTTTTACAACCATCTTTCACTGTCTCTCTCTCTTTTTAAAAGATTTTATCTATTTCCAGAATGAGGGGAAGGGAGGGAAAAAGAAAGGAAGAGAAAGAAACATCAGTGTGTGGTTGCCTCTTGTGCACCCCAACCGGGGGACCTGGCCCGCAACCCAAGCATGTGCCCTGGCTGAAGATTGAACTGGTGACCCTTCGGTTCATGGGGCAGGGTTCAATCCACTGAGTCACACCAGCCAGGTCTCTTTTTCTCTTTTTAAAGCAATAACAGGCTACAACTACTAGAAAGTTATTTGCTTTTTCTTGAAAATATTGAGGTAATAATCACAATATCCCTTTAAAGCTCGATGAGGCTAGAAATTTGGGCATAAATGACCAGCTTTCCAATCACTTACCATATTGTTTTTACTCTAGAATGGACCATTTCTCTATTGCCCCTGTAACTTACAAAAGATGCTTCCCTCCCTGCATTTCTCCTGCAGTTGGGAAATTTCATGTTGGCTTTTCAAATGCAGAGTGTAATTCTCCCAAATGCCTTCCATAATATTCACCATTTGATTTTATCTTCCTACTATGACCTACTTTATAATATGTAGTTATGGAATAGTTATGATCCTTATTGGAATGCCTATTTAATTTGTCTTCTTTACAAACTATAAGTATATGAGGCCAGAGGCTGCATCTTATTTATTGTACACATAAGTAGTTTATTAATTTTTGCTGGCTTGAATGAATAAATCACATAGATGACTAAGTTAACAGAGAGACGTGCAAAGCAAAGGGCAGATTCATTTAAATTCATCTGATTACATACATAAGCAGCAAAATGCTCCTCTGTGGTGCCCATGGCACATGTCATTTAAAAGCTTACTTAATTTGCACTGTAGAAGAATGTAATTTATGCACATGAACTCAAAAGAAAGAACTCAAAAATAAGAAAGGAGTAATAGGTTGCAAACCTAAGGCAAAAATATAAGAGCTTAAAACAAGAGACTTACAAAAGAATACTTTGCTTGTGTATATAAATACCTTCAGAGAGAGAAGGGGTCTGCCAAACCTCTTAAATGGCCAGATAGTAAATATCTTAAGTGATGCAGGCCATACTGTCTCTATCGCATGTTGTTTTTGTTTTCAAGTGTGTTTTTGTTTGTTTTCTAAAATGTTTAAAAGCCATTCATAGCTCATAACTTATAGGAAAAGAGGTTGCAGCCTTGATTTGGCTCACAGATCACAGTTTCCCTTTTCCAGATATAGAGGATTAGTATATTCGTGTGAACACTTAAATGATTCATTATTCTTTGCCTCAAAAACAAAAATTGGTACATAATATAGTTTTGCATTTAAAATTCTATATTAGGCAGCAGTGGTCAATTTTATTGCAGTCATTTGGAAATGCTATTTTGGATAGTGTTGATCTAAAACTCAGATATTCCCATAAACCTGAGTTTTCATCTTCCATGTTTAAAAAGAAAAATAGTCAAGATAATTTAATCAGAACAACATTGAACCAGTTACAGATGTGTTGTGTTTGCACATGGCAATCTGTAAGAAATAATCTGATTAATAAGGTATGACATTTGATTACACCAGGAAGCCATGCTCCATAGAATGTTGAAAATATCAAAAAATGCAAATTGCAGAAAAAGACACTTTCTTATAGGTACAACGAGCCTAACTGAACTAGAAGAATCCTTCTTTGGAAAGTTTCATCACTAATGCTGGCTATGAAAAATATCATACCCCATGTCCAAATTCTGTTTTTGTTTTGATTTAGTTATGCTCCACATCAGAGAAATGAATAAAAGTGAGGCAATGTGCCTTTTCTATGTTCTGCCTCTAAAATTAGTGTGTTATTTTCCAAATTCTGCAAATTAATAGATACTTTTAAAGTGAAAACAGTGTTATATCTTAAAAATGCCAAAAAAAAGATAATTCTCCTCATTCTGGCTTAAATTATACATTTACACATTCTTTATAGGTGCATCTTAGAGGCTTAAGGACATCAACTCACTAAAAAGCACTTAAATAGAATGTACCTATTATCTTAATACCTCGAGATAGAGCCAGAAATTGCGTTTTCCAAGTATAGAATAAGCAGTAAAGAATTTTACTTTAGGAGTAAAAAACTTTATTTTTTCAAGAAATATTGCAAAATGGTTCTAAAATAACCCCTTAATTTTGAGGGAGGGAAATATCTAGAAAAAAAAATCAGCATTACCAACAAAATAAAAAAATAAAAATAAAGAGCCTAAACAGAAATCAATCTTTTTTTCTTTCTTTTAGATTGCTGAAATTGCTAAAGTGGTTCAGGTAACATAAAATTTTTCTTTTTGAAGGATTTTGTCCAGTCTGACAAGTAAATAAATGTTTTAACTCTCTTTCTCTTCTTTTATTGCTGCAGAAATAAGAAGAAATGGAAAATAACTGCAGCACGCTTAGGACATATTAGTTTCTTTCTCTACATGAAACTCGCAATGAGAACACTTTATAGATGAATCGTGCCTTTGATTGAATAGAGAACGGTGGACTAGCCTAGGTTTTGTGTGCAATTGGATAATTTGTCACAGTGTCTACCTCTGGAAAAATGACAACCTAAAGAAAAACTAGTAGAAAGGTTTTTTTATATATTTTTTCAAACTAGTGATTAAATACAAAACTGATACTTTGGGTACACATACTTATTTTAAAATAACAATTTTTTAAAAATTACTAAATTATGCTCTGGTTGGGTGACTCAGTTGGTTGGCGCGTAGTCCCACACACCAAAAGTTTGCAGATTTGATTTCAGTCAGGGCACATACCTAGGGTGCATGTTCAAACCCTGGTCAGGGCACTAT
Organism: Furipterus horrens; assembly: GCF_987537825.1. NCBI lineage: Eukaryota > Metazoa > Chordata > Mammalia > Chiroptera > Furipteridae > Furipterus > Furipterus horrens. The sequence continues at coordinate 99,953,929 of NW_028327177.1, read as the reverse complement.
GGAAATCAACTGATTGATATTTTTCTCTCACATTGATGTTTCGCTCTCTTCTCTCATTCTCCTCTCTCATTCTCCCTCTAAAATCAATACATGTATGTTGGGTGAAGATTTAAAAAATACTATGTTATAAGGAAGACTGTCATTATCAATGAATGCCTACAGAATTTTATGTTTTAATACATACCATTTCTTACACTTGAACTATCATTTCTCATGCTTTTTATTTACCAAAACATCATTGGGGGATTGCTTCATAGTTACTGCATTCTCATCTGACCATTTATTCATTATTATTACTTATTATATCATTATTACTTTTAAAATATATACATAATTTGAACTTCATTTTCCTCTCATACTTTGCAATCAGTAATATGCCAGCACAGTTAAAAGAGCATTTAAATATTAATTGTTCCTGTCACAAAAATAGGAAGTAGAAGAAGTTAATTTTCCCAAACCTGAGTAGAAAAACATAATCAACTAATGTCCATTTGTGGAATTACGGCAACAAATTCCAGCCAAAACTTTTAGTTAAGTTATTAAAACCATATTTTTGAAAAAATATAAAATTTTTTTTGAGAATGTTGTTAATCAGTTCTCTAAATTCATCATATTCATTTTTTCCTCTTCAGATAATAGTACGTTTCTATTGACACTTTCAAAGATTTAAAAAGAAACTGAGAATGCATTGTTTTTCTTTCATTATCAGGTTAGCTGGAGAGGAGATTATAGTGAATCTTAGTATAAGAGACTTTCTACTTCCTTCCACCCAAAATTTTAGTAAAATATTTAAATATAAGACCTGCAAATTCTAAGTTTGATAAGCAAAGATTTCAAGATTTAAATATTTCTGAAAAAGAATTGTGCTTATATACATTGGATCAGTGATTTTCAACTGTGGTGTGCCACAAGATTTTTTAAAATATGAAATATGAGGGGCATTGACCTCTTTTCCCTTAGATTGTCAGATAAAAAAATGAGAAGAGCCAACACAATAGCCATCTGATGTGAATGAATCAAAATTATACCTATGTTTTGTCAGATCACAGAATTTTAGCAATTAGTTTATGTGTGCCCTGAGATGAAAAAGGTTAAAAATCAATGCATTGGATTATTCCAGTATCACCTAGAGTTGACATTTGGGAAATTATTAAGAACACAGTTTTTATTAATCCAGTCGAAATTTAAAGATGAGGTATATATAATTTTGGTAATATTCTTTGATTTTCTTGGTCTCTGTCTCCCATGCTAATGCAAACTGATCAAACCTACACCCATCTAGAGGGCAAAAGTGATATTCAATGATGCCTTTAGCACCCTTTGGATACAACTCACTGTCTAAGTTTCTCAGTGCTAAAATTAAACCTGGGCCACTTCATCGCCTGCTAAAATACCAAACGTTATAAGAGAGTTGTGACTCTTTATCATCATGGATTTTAAGAACTGTTAGGAATGGTGTTCCACCTCTTTCCTTTTGACTTTAGAACTGTACCTTGAAACTATAAGACATATAAAGACTCCGTTGTAAGTTAAAGCTACTTCTACAGTATCTACCTGCAATCAACAGAACAATGTGGTTTTGAAGCTAAAATGTACATTACAAGGGACCTCTATTTCAAATAAAGAGCTTATAGATATATGGAAATATTATTGCTTGGTGCTTTATTTGAAGTGAATAAAAAGTCAAAACAAAGTTTAATCTAATATAGGGAGAGGAGGCAGTCTAAAGTTTCAGAAGCTAAACATTGTCTCTTTCACAAATGAGGAAACACAAATGAGAGACCTTGTCAAGCTAGCCCCATATCTTCTCAAGTCTATTCTATAATCTCTCAATTACAAATGAAATAGTTTGTTTTAAAATTTCTTTAAAAATGCCAAAAATGTCAGCGCATTCTGAAAAAGCAGGTTAAACTAAGATTTTAAATTAGATGGTAACTTAAGATTCAGAGTTTTCCATTGAATATAATTTATTTTCTATGCATGAATGGCCAAATAACTAAAACATGAGACTGATATAATAGAAGGAAAGGCTCAAGTTCAAGGGGGACTATAGTTACCATATATGTACTGCCTGCAAGTAAGAACACACCTAATTATTAAAAACAGAACAATCCAGTCTTACCCCAGTCCCAAAACCTTCTCTCTCACCCCAAGTCTTCCCTATTTCAGGAAAGGACAACAGTGTCCACCCAGTTATTCAAATCCTTAAATCTAATTCTTCTTTTTTAATCATCATCCATCCCAATTCTAAGAACAAACTTTGTGTAAGACTTGAGTTTGTATTATAATAATGCCAGAGCAAAATCAGCAATCACTGATTAATTTCACAAGTCTACTCATGCAAGTAGTTCTCATAGATGCTAGAAGTACATAAGATATATTATTATCAAATCTCTAATCTTAACGATTTCCATTTTACAGTAAAAGTTCTGTTTCATCTATAATTCCTCTAACAGAGTCACATTTCACATTCACAAATTGACTTGTAAGATATTAAAACATCTAGTAAAATATGTCGGCCTTGGCATAATATTTTTAAAAGTCATTAAAAAATAAATGATTAATTTAGTCTTTGTGTTTGCCTTAATGTTCATGATTTAATATTTTCAATATTAATAACTTACACATCAAATGATATGCTATAATCAATTAATGCTATATGATTAGGAAAAGTGTTTGTCCTGATACTGGTCTGGAAATATTAGAACATTACCTTTTTCTTATGAATCACAATTATCTAACTATTTAAACTGAACTTTTGCCAAAAGTTGAGTGTTTGTTTTTCATTATCAGTGAAGTCTATTTTCTTCCTCTTTGCCAAGACAAAAATGAACAATTCCAATTTATGATTCAGATATAATCATTTTAAAGGATAGCTTTAGAATATAGCTTTAAGTTTGTATTCTCTAAAAAATAATGAGTTAAAATCACTCAGAACCTTGTCACTAAGGTATACGCTTGAGAGAATAGAAGCAGTATGTAAATTTGCTTGACAACATTCATTGATATTTTTCATTATTGACAAACTAATTCTGTTGTTCACCAATGTCTGAAATTTTACTATAGGGCTTGTAGAAGCTCAAAGACTGAAGATTAGATCAGCTAAAAAATGTTACCTTCTATCTGGAAGATATAATGTTCTTGGTGCTGAGGTATAATACTAATATTTGAGCTTTAAATTTATAATTGTATTGGCAAAATTGATTCTAGCTGTTTCAAATGAGAATCTTTAATTTTCCAGGAAATTGGCATCCTATTACAGGAGATGTGTTAAAGCAACTGTCCCCAAACTTTTGGCACAAGGGACCAGTTTTGTGGACGACAATTATTCAATAGACAATTGTGGGGGAAGAGACCAAAGACAGGAGGTTGGGGACCCCTATATTAAAGTCACATTATCAAAGGCAGAATTTGGGAAACCAAACCTGACATCAGTTCCTATAAGAAAGGCATGGGATTCAGTATAAACC